>NW_020289947.1:1119091-1149010 GCF_003144205.1 Meira miltonrushii
CTCCTGAATCTGGGCGAGTGATTTCCCATGGATGGACGAAAGTATCTTGCAAAAGGTTCGACAGATGGTGGAGGGTTCTACTTTGTGAGATGTTATATAGATGATTCTCTCCCCTTTTTTCCCACAGCATGGAAAGCCTTCTTTCGTCAAGTTGACTATTTCCGAGCCTCAACATTGTTCAAGATGATTTTACTTCGAATACCCATAGCGCAACGTCCGTGATGGGAATAATCAAGGCCCAAAGGAGTACGGGAATAGTCAACCTTTGCCCATTTTCGCATCATGACCAAGTCTCAAGATAACATCACAACGTACAAGTCCGAATAGATAATCAATGACTGTCAGATGGACTTCGAGTGGTATGGATAATTGTTCAATTGGCAAAAGGTTGTAAAGCAAAGAGTATATGCATCGGGAAGCAGACAGAAGGTGTGTTTGTCTGAATTCTACCCATCCTCATATGTGTGACATCGTGATATATTTCATAAAAACATTAGACTTAATCCTAAAAGAGGTTAGCCAAGTTTGTCAGATGATGTGTAAGCGCAACATGTCATTAATGGTTTGACGGATGTCTGTCTGATGTACGTTGAATGGTCGAGTATATGCCTTGAGAAACGGTTGGCGTAATGACATTTGCACAATAGTATGGTACTTGTAGCTGAGCCCGTTTTTGACGCGTACAATTAAGTGAGTGGAGTGCAACACTTTCTTCTTAACACCTTTCTTTGCTCAGCTTCATCATCGTGAATACGCATTCGAAGATGACCACCAGTACAGAGTCTATTTCATCGCCAAGGTAAGTGAGAGCATGTTTGAGTGGGGATGCATGTATCTGACTCTTATTATGCCCAGATTTGACTTCTTTCAAACGGCAACACAAGTAATCGTTTCGGTATACGTGAAAGGATGTTCACAAGATGATGTCCAATTAGACACTGACGATCACTCTCTGCGATTGACCATCAATGCACCAACAAAAGCGAGTTTAGTTATCGCACCTCTGTTTGGTCCAATTGATACTTCTAATTCGGGTGTAACAACTTTACCATCCAAAGTGGAGATCAGCTTGCAAAAACTTCAACCTGGCATCCAATGGCCTTCGTTGCAAGGCAGCGATGCTGGCGGTAGTACAACCTCAACAACGGTCGCAAGTACATCCACTCCAAATCCAACTTCACGTACGAGATCCAAATGGGACTCTTTCAAAGATGAAGAGGAGGAAGACGGTCAAAACAAAACCACCGGAAATGAAACCGGAAAAAGTACCAAAGATGAAGCTTCGATCGATGACTTTTTCAAACAATTATATGCAAACGCAGATGATGATACACGTAAAGCAATGATGAAAAGTTATCAAGAATCAGGCGGAACGGCTTTAAGTACGAATTGGGAAGAAGTCAAAAAGGGAACAGTCAAAAGTCAACCTCCAAAAGGGATGGAGGCACGTAAATGGTGAAGGGGTACTACCTTAACACTTCTGTATAACTAGAGATGAATTGATAAGATTTTGATATAATACATGTGAGAGATTAAGTAGGAATTGCAAATGCTGTATTCATCTCTTCCAACAACTTTTGTAGCGTTTGAGGATCATTTTTGATAATAGCAATTCGACCATACATTGGTGCATTAAAGCTATCATCTGAATCCTTCACAGCGGGAAAACGAAAGGTGAATGTATGCAAAGCATGATTTGCGATGAAAGCATCTTCAGGATGGAACAATCCAACTTCTTCTTCTGCGCTTGCTCCTGTTGACATTTTGGTAATGGCTTTATTCAGTGGTTTTGTCTTTTTTGCCTTCTTTCCTTTTTGTTTGCCATTTCCTGATCGTGATGAAGGACCTTCCTCTTCTTCTTCTCCATCTGAGAATGCTTCTGTTGAGAATACCCGAGAAAAGAAGAGTAGATGCGTTGGAGTTTGCTGACTGGATTGAATCTCTTCAAACAGCATCTTGTATAGCGGTGGCATGATTTGTGGTGGCATATTGATCATACGTTCATGAAAGATTTGCAAGACTCGTGCATCACTGGATTGCAGTAGAGATGAGATGGAAGAAGCAGCTTTGGATGAAGGTGTCAAAACTCGATTATAGTATGCCAACAATGTCTTTGAAGCTTCGCTCTCTTTGTTTGAAAGATCCAACGCACTGGCGAATGCAAACGGATCTCCATCTTCATCATCTTCAACTTTTACCACAGTTCCAATTGCTGAATCTCCTGCTTCTTGTCTTCCAAGCTGAATGATATGATCCGATAGAGGTCCTAGAACCAAATCAGTCGAATGAGTATGATAAAGTTGTTGTATAAGTCTCTTTAATGCCATGAAGTCAATCTCTGTCGGTGCAACATAATTGAAAGAAACATCAATTGCCGAAGGAGCATAAGAAGAAGATGTTGAATATCCATCTTCCCCTTCTTCTCCACCAGATATCGATCCGTTGCGTTCTCTTTTCGTCTTTGTACTCATTATTTTTGACAGCGATGCTTGATTGGAATCATGCAAGAAGAATGATCGGATGCGCTAAAAGGTTTAAGATGACCAAAAATCTGAAATTTTGAATTGCACGTGCGCGTACTCACACATCAAGTCAGTCGTCATGGTGAAAAGAAGTTGAATCAATGGGTCATCACATTGGGGGATATATAGATTTATATATAACTAAACAAGAATAAGTTTAGTTTGAGATTTATATACAAGAAGTGGCAAGAAAAAAGGAATAAGCGTTCAACAGCATTAAACCGATCCAGCGGCCTTTTGACCATCATCAGATGAAATTTGATCTTTGGCAACCTTTTCTTCTTTGTATTGTTTGAGTTCTTTTCGTAAGAAGATAAATCCAACAAAGTACAACAAGCCCATGAGACCTGCCCAAGCATAAATGATGTAACTTGCATAGGCTGGTGGATTCCATTGCCAAACTGAGAAACCTTCATGGATTTGCCAAACACTGAGACCGTATAAGATTAAACCGAATGGAATATGAACGAAACCGATATAACGTAATCCTTTGCGTTTTTTGAGTTCGTGAGAAGCGGCACCAAAAACGATTTGAACGATAACAAGAATGAATAATGCTAATCCTAACTTTTCGTGTGTATTGCTGAAATGCGGTCCACCTTCTGTTGCAACACCGGAGATGGCCAAGAAGAAAGCGATAAATACGAGCAAGAAACCGGCCCACATAACTGCACGATGGTATGGGAACCAAGTAAAGAATGTACGACCATAACGAGCGAGCAAAATACCGATTGGGAATAACAATTGCCAACCAAGGATCATGAAAATCATGTGAACCAAAAAGATTCTTGTTGTGTTGTTACCCAAATCACGTTGTCCTGTCATGGACATTGTGGTGCTGGTGGATTGTGTTGATCCTGCAACTCCTGCTGGTGATGCACCAGTGTATGGCTTTGTGAAATCCAAGACGATACCTTGCTCATTACGATAATGCTTTACCAAATTTGTGTTAACCGCAGAAGAAGAAGGAGAAACGGAAGCAACAGCAAAGATGTGTTGAACTGCATTTTGTGGGTATTGGGTAGGAAGAGGCATATTCCATGACCAAGTCGTTTGACCTGTTTTGGTTCTAGAAGCGTCGGAATTTGTACTGAATGCTTGAACGGTAACCGCACTGACTAAAGGTTGATATTCACCTCCTGTACTTCTATGTGAAGTTGTGACTGTCATATCTGAATTTACCCAGTTGATTGCCATATTTGCTCCGGCCATTTGTGTACCTTGACCGATAGCATACCAACCCAAAGGAGCGCCACCTTGTGGAACAACGAGGGTATAGTTTGCCATCTTTGATTTTGAATCATATATACCTGTAACGCAATAGCCTTCACCGCAATGAGAATCAGCCGTCAAGCCAGAAGTGTCAGATACTTGAGCATTTGCCAACCCAACAAAGGCGGCAAAAAGAGCGGTAGATGCTGCCAAAAGACGCATTTTCGTATAGGTTACGAGGAGGATAGGGGATGATGATGATGGTTGTGGGAAAGCAAGAAAGAGCTTTGCTAATACGACATATATAAATACGTAATTAAATATCAAATTGCATCGATTCGCCTCCGGCGGGTAAGGAAAATCAACACCGCTTTCCGCCCTTAGAAATGAAATGGATCGTAAGAAGCCTTATTTCTCATATTGCATACGTCTCCGCTCGGATTGTTTTTTTTTTCTCTCTTACAGTTGTTATGTTTTCTGCTAAAAAAGCAATTTAAAATTGTCATCCTATTTTTACCTTATCACTTCGGCTTCTATTGTGCATACATTCTGTCTTTCGGTCATCACTTTTTTCTCTCCTTTCTCTCCACACAGATCTTGCCCTTGCTCTTACGTTTGACAAGCAAACGAGAATCAGCCCATTATGAAAGCACACGATCTTACTGGACAGTCATTAGCTCAGTCAATTTCAATTACACACACTTGTGTTCAAAACGCTAAGAATAGGGTCAAAGCAAATTAATCAAAGTCCAAGCCAATACCAAGCCGCTTACCTCGTGTTTTCGGCTCAGGGCAAAAAAACGTGTTTATGCATGTCAGGAGTGTCAGCTGCCAAAATGCCGATCACAACATTTGGGAATTTGATTTGGTGCTCCGCGTGTACCTTGCTGAGGTAAGCAAGATGTTACGTTTTGTGTCTCCAGGCACTGCTTTCTGATTGATAATAATAAATTAGTGAGGTAGAGAAAAAGTAGGTAAATTATACATGTGATATGTGAGTATTTATATTTAACAAGTGGGCTAATTATGGCACCAGAACTGTGGTTCGTCAGCCTTTGTGGCGCATCAGGCGTTAAGGCGTGATACGGCGTGATACGGCAAGTGACGCCTGTACACGTGCCAGGCGTACCGTGTACGTCATATCCCAACACAAGATTAGATTACAATACTATCTTCTTAATCATGCTAAATTGATAGGCTCATGTATGGAAGAAGGTGACATTGTTTGACAAGGTTGCCAGATAACATATATATATACACAGGTTACGATCGCGAGAAAGAAAGAGAAAGAGAAAAGGTGCTACCACATTATGATGGAAAGCAATGTATGACTGCAGCCTGTCATGAAAGGAAGGCAAGAAATGTCAGATCGAGTAAACTCTTTACGCCTCCAAATCAAAACTCACTTGATCAAATTTCAGCTTGTGCAGTTTGAAAGATCTTTTGACCTTCACCTTGACCACTAACAGTGCCAACAGTCAAGATACTTTCGAATTCATTGTTGTTGACGTTGGTTTGTTGTGTCTTTTGTTTTTGTGTACGTTCAATATTTGCTGTTGTGCCTGGCATCATGGCAACACGACCTTTTGAGGTTGGATTGTTGATCGCACCGCCATTATGCGTGACTGATGTACTGGATTCACTCGATTGAGCTGAATTTGTAGGACGCATTGCTTGTTGTACAGCTTTGCTTTGTGGTTGAAAGCGTGGGGCAACAGCTTCAAATCGACGAACAACGGTTGCACGAAACATGATTGTGAATAAATGCGTTCAAGAGTGGTTGTTACGATGATGATTGTGGAAAGAGGAACAAGACAGGATATGAAATTATTGCTGGCAAAAAGAGCACAATTCTACGCACGGTCATCGAATGTATTCATGCTCAAACCAACTTCAAAAATAGACAATTTCGCCGAACAAAATGAACTTTTGAGCTTCGTGCACGGTGAACATTCCTGCTCATGAATACAAAAGACGAATGCGTAACCAACCAGTTATGTATTCAATCATTCATTACCCCGGCCAATAATCAACCCAACATTGTGCATGCATGCATAATTTAGCCTTCAATCAACGCCGCTTATAGCTTAAAGCTTATGGGGTTTGCGCACCGATAAGAAAACTTTTGGGAATTGAGCTTAAGCCCCGGTGGCTGGTGCACGAGCGAGACGCACAGGCCGGAAATCTGTTACACAAATCACATGTATTATTCATATATTATGAATATATAATGGTATAGAATACAAGCACTGGTTTTGAAGATGGCAATGATAGTAATCATTATCCGAGAGAATGATTCCATCTCACCTTCCCACGATCAAACATGACAATGTTACCACCAAATGCTACTGATATACACAAGCCATAAGGATGTTGTGTTCGCCATCACCTTTGCAATCTAGCCAGATTATCATTGCAGCCCTGGCACCTGATCAGGACTCTGCTTTGCGAACTTTCGAATAGAAGCATCAGCAGTGAATATTCGCCAGAATGTTACCCCTATGAGAGCTATGATGGATTTGATCCTATCTACCACGAAATTGTTGCCTGGACATGCACCTCCAGCAGAAGTTGCTACTCGCAATAGCTCGGTATCAAAATCAGAAGTGATGAGAAAGACATCATTCTCAACTCCTTTTAACAATTTTTTTGCACATTGCATTGGCATCTGTCCTCCTTTCTCGCCATCTTCAATCGATTGTGTGACTTTGGGTTTGGTCTTTTCCTCTTCGATAAATCCGGGTGAAAGAATCGTACCGGGAAAGTATGCATGCACACTTAGACCTTTATAAAGCAAGAATTCCGATCGTAAAGTCTCTGCCAAACCACGAATAGCCCATTTCATCGGTGCATATTGCGCATATCCAACAATACCCACAAAGCTCAACGTTGAGCCTGTCAAAACCAACTTTCCATCCCACTTTTTGTTGGCAACGAATAATTGGGTAGCTGCATGTGCTGTTGAAAGAGCCGTCATATAAATTGTCTTGATCCCTTCTGTAAAGTGTGATTCGTCTTGCTCTAGAAAGTACCCTGGCTTGGATGCACCTGCACAACAAAACACTACATCTGGTACTCTGGCCACCTTTCCTTGATCTTGTCCAGATGCGAGCTCTAAGGCCTTTCGTGCACCTTCGAAAGTGCTCACATCTGCAGCAACATAAGCGACTTTCTGACCAGATTCAGCAAATTTCTTGATCTCTTCAACAGCCGATTCTAATTTGGCTTGAGAACGTGAACAGATTGTCACATCTGCTCCTTTTGACACGACCAATTCTGCCAAAGCCAAACCTAATCCTTGAGAGCCTCCTGTTATGAACACATGCTTGCCTTTGACTGACCATTTTGTAGATCTCATGACGAAGAGAAGCGGGATCACTAATACAAAAGCGGTTGCAATCCAAATCGATTCTTTCATCATGTATGGAAGAATGAATGACAGAAAAAGTTAAAAAAACATTTTCGGACATTTCCTTAGCGTGTCGGCGAGTAGCAGCAGTGCAGTGCAGGCGCGTGTTTTTATCACACACACACACACACACACACACACAGTGTAATGCAACCACCATATCACATTGCATGACGCCTGTGTCTTGTTCAGGGGCAAGACCGGCTGATCTGAACTTCAACACCAATCAACCAACACACCATCATCCATCCCCTTCCCTTGGATTTGCGATCATGATATCTTTAATGACCTAAATATCACCAAAACAATGACTTTTTGACACGACTTATTTTACGATTCTTAACGACAATATTATATACCCAATACACAATGGAAATGTATCCCACTTATACGGCCGATGATGGGGAATCCGTTTATGAAGAACATGATATAGCAACCATGCACGCATGGAACAGAACACCAGCACCACCTCGATCATCTTATAGCAGCCCTCCTCCTTCTTCGAATCGATATAGAACTTCATTCGACAATGTTGCTTTGTATGCCGCATCTCCACGATCACCAGCACCTTCTTCCGCTCCACCTGCTTATCCTCCTGCACATGGAATGTACTCTGGATATTTTGCACAAAGTGAACCTTCTCCGGACAATTATTATTGGTACGCTGGAGCACCTCCTTCTGTTGCTTCTTCGCAAACAAGGCATCATCACCATCCTCCAAGCTCGGCACCAGGTGATGTGTACAGCAGAGAAGATGTTCCCGGCTTCTTTGGCGTACGTGCTCCCCATCATCATCCGGGAAATACATCAAGACAAGCAATACATGGCGAAAATTTGCCAAATTTCCCCCAATGGTCAAGAACCTGGTATGATGGGCATATGTCAGCAAACGGACATGCATATACCAGTGTCCCTCCTCCTGACGGTGCAAGCGGATGGGAATCCGATTCGTTGACCCGAAGCGGTGGAGTGATGCCGGGTGCATATGGCCATGTGTATGGTGCACGTGGAAATGTTGCTGATATGGTCAAAGAGGAACGAATACGAATGCTTGAAAAACAATTTGGCAAGCCAAAGATCTCTCACGGAGATGATGATGATGAGACTCTTGATGAACGTGACAGTGATTCAATTGAAGATGTCGATTTGCCGCTCGGTGCGGTCAACAGCCGCGGAAAACTAGTCACCGAAAGACCAAAGTGGAAAACTGGAATTCGATGGTTGATCGGTTTCGCTTCAATTGCTTGCTTTGCTCTTGGGATAGGGAGTGCATTGCTGATCAAACCTGGACTCAATGCGCCTGCCGCACGTGGATCGATTGCATCCTACATCCTGTACATTGCATCGACCATCACGCTTGTTCTGATCTTGTACTTGTTTGTCTTTCGACCATGTTGCTGTGATCCTATGCGAAAGGAGATGAAGATGGGTGGAGGTGCCGACAATCCATTAGGAGGGATGATCATCCCTGTTCTTACAAATGGAGGTGGACCAAAAAAGAAACCTTTTCGAAAAGGTAAGAGAGGGATGATGATGATGGCACAACAGGCTCCTACGGTAAATTTGATCGTTGATCCTGCTCTTTTAGGAATCGGCAAAAGAGACGATCCCGATGATGAAGAAGATGAACGTCTGCCGGGTGATGCACGAAGATCTTCGCGACGAAAGAACGGTGTTGGAGTGTTGGGAAATATGCAAATGCAAAAGAGATGGATGATGGCTCGCAAGACGTTAAAATTGGAAACCGTTTGGGATGCTATCCTTTGCGTAATTTGGATTGCCGTTGTGGTTGTTGCTCTTGGTTTCGGTAAAAAATGTCCGCCTGGCGATGGAAATGGATGGTGCAATTATTATAACGGTGCCATTGCTTGTGGAGCAATCATGGCTGCCCTATTTGCCGGGGTATTATTCTTGGATTATCGAGATTTGAAGATGAGCAAAAAGCCACCAAAACCTCCGATGTAATTTCACTTAATGCATTTTCATGATACTCATACAACAAAGGTCGTGTGTTAGTTCAGTAGAAGTGCTGGTAGAAGCCGGCAATCCACTGATTCCCGATTCACCTGCTTCTGGCGATGACATCTTACGTCTGCTCTGTCTTCGTGTTCTTCCCAGCACACTACCAACGCCCGTCAATGATCCGCGATCGCTATTATCGGCAGGTAAACCAGCAGTGTCTGATTGGGATACGCTCTGATCTTGCTCGTTGTAATCTTTCTCGTCGTCATCATCTCCACATACTGGAGGCCAAATGTCCGGCAATGTACCAGCAACGGCAGGATGTCCATAACGTCTTCGACCGGTGTTCAAGATTCCATAATAGTAGCCCGCTGCCGGAGATTCTCTGTATTCTGTGACAATCTTTTTGTGCAATGAATAATGTTTCATTTTTTGTCGAATACCGTTTTCGTGATAACACTGTCTCACTTAGATCGATTCCATCCAATGCTTCCGCTCGCAGAGCAACAATCGGATTTCTTTGTTGATCGATTTGTTGCTTCTTACTGTTGTCGTTCGTTGATCCATTATTGGCGACGGCATTAGCGATCTCTGCTGATAATGCCAGCGTTGCCTGTGTCTTTCCTGTTCCTGACTGTAGACTTGGCTTGTTGATATCGGCAATGCTGCTCAAGCTGACATATTTGCTCAACTCTGTGAATGTTCGCGAAAGGTAATGCTGGAACCAAAACGTGAAAGCGATCAACGGTAACGGCAATGTTGACAATAGCAGTTGCTTGCGAACCGAAAAAAAGGGAAAGTTGGAATATTTGGAAGAGTAGTAGAGCCCAAATGCAACGCATCGATGACAAAGGCCATGCTTGCCCTCTTGATTCGTATGATCCGTAGAAAACCAAACAAAAGCTTGTACTTGTGAACCAGATATGCCAGGGCAAAGTAGATCATTGCGAAGACGGCGATCAATGGTGTGACAATACTGTAAAGGACACCCAAAGTGAAAACGATCAAAGCGGTAGGATACACACTTCCAGTGTATAGCTGAGGTGGTGCATTCAGCTCAGCATGTTGACGAGGTGTCTTTGCCGTCAGTTGACCAAACGCACGACCAAATGTGACCGGTAACTGTAGAAGCTGCAACGGTATGATGGCCAATGAGTGAAACACCACGTACGACAAAAGGAAATGACGTGCTTGCGGTAAAGATTGAGCGGGCTCATCTATGATTCTCATCGAATTGCCAGCCAGATCGGTAAGTACTCCCAGTGCGGTTGATGTGATGAGGAAAATGAAGATGACGGACATCATCAAGAAAAGATGATACCTCTTCAACACGCTTATTACGATCAAGCTACGCGCTTTGATACCTTGCAGGTATGCTGTCCATTGAGGATGAGGGGTAATGAGGTGTTGAATCCGATCAAAACAACGGACGGCAAGTTGGTGCTGACCAGTGCTTCCAATCGTCTATTCTTGCGTAGAAGATCGTACAGACCTGGTAAGTACTTCTTGATCGTGTTTGGACTGAGCAAAGAAGCAAGGAACGTTAATGGTGGAGTATAGAAGACGAATAAAGCAATCGTAAAGGCGGAAACCAGAAGTTGTCGGACACGTCTCTCGTTCGAAGGGACGGAAACGTTACTCCAAACGATATCACGAGGTTCAGGTGTAAGACTTGTCTTGCAATAGGCCGGGGATCGGGTAATGAAATGATTGAGCAACAACCTGAGCACTCATCGCATCAACAAATGTCATAAATCCGACAAAAGATGGTTTGCTGCCTTTTGAGCGTAACCGTCTCACTGCTTCGTCATATACTCGAAATAGTGATTCCAGCAGAGTGATTGCATCACTTTCTGAAGAATGGATTCCAGTATCGAGCATGCATTGTTGGTCTGGGCTTTATCTTTGGCGCAGTGTTTCCAGCTGCTGGATCGGGAAGCTGGTCGGAAGTATCAAGGAGACGAGCACGTTCATCATCGGTGCTAGAAACGTTGCCGCCATAGGCAAACAAAACCATTCGTTCACCACGCTCACCAGAAGCTTGAGCTATACCTAACATCCATATGAAATATATCATGACGTCCCTCATCAAGAGATGGGAGCAATGGAGGCTACATTACAGCACTGTTATCCTTCTGTCCGCTCTTCGATGCATAAACTCTCATTGCTATACAACCTCCTACCCGTTGGACAGTAGCATCACACCATTCAAAGTCCATCTGACGAACATTGGCTATCTGCTCTGCCTACGTGACGTACACAATAGAAGAACAAGAATCTTTTGTTGTGCTCTATGGAGCGGCCTCGCTTGCTAATCTTGAGTGCTGGCACGCAATCGCATGAATTCGAAAAATCCTGCAGATCGTGTACACCCGGGAATTGTATAAATATTTGACTCCCCTGCTCAATCTCACTTTGCCACCACCACCACCCACTTCCACACGCAGCTCTTCGTAAAAATGCGCCCATTTGACTCTATTCTGAGCATTTATGCTTCCCTAAGGTTCGACAGATAGTAGAGGGTTCTCTTTTATGAGATGCTGTATAAATGATTATCTCCCCTTCTTTCCTAGCGGCACGGAAAGCCTTCTTTCGTCAACATGACCGTTTCGAGCCTTAACCATTTTTTAAGATGGTTTCACTTCGAATTCTTCCAGATTAGCGTTCGTGATGGGAATGATTAAGGCCCAAAAGAAATACGGAAATGGTCAACTTTTGCTCGTTTTCGCATCATGACCAAATCTCAAGACAAACCCACAATGTACAAGTCCAAATAGATAATCAATGTCTGTCAGATGGACTTCCACTGGCGGTAGATACGTTGTTGCTGTGTCATTTTACGAAAGGAGACGAAGATTGGTGGAAGTGCGGACAATCTATCAGGAGGAATGATCACACATGTTCTCTCAAATGGAGGTAAACTAAGGAAGACGGCTCTAAAAGGGTAGAAATAAACGATGGTGAAGGGATAAATAGCTTTCACAGTGCTTGAATGTTGAATACGGGGAATATCAATTAGCTGTGATGGACGTGAGACATACAAGTTTACGGACTTTCACTTCCAACGAAAGATTCAAACCAAATAGATGAAGAACAAATCGTATGGAAGATATCAGAAGAGCAGAGAAAGAGGAATAATGAGAGTTATGGAAAGGGAGCTACGAGAGAAGCTCAAGCACAAAGACAGGCTAAAGAGGCACAGGAACGATTTCAAGATGGTGCCATCCTCTCACAGACCAGCTCTATCGAGAGGATATACCATTAATGAGTTGGGCTATTCGGCTTCCTCTCGAACCTTTTTGCACAATTTGCTCCTGGCTATCAAGTGCCGAGGAGGACAAAAGGCCGTCATGCCTAATGTGGTGGACAGCAGAACCGACTCATCAACGTCTATGGACCACTCAAATCGGGACGCAGGAACATAATCGTTGCTGTGAACGATTGTGGCCCGATCATTCTTTTACGGTGCGGAGAAGATCAAATTGAGCAATGGCGTTTTGCAGGAATCCAACGAACAGGGCGATAGACCATTACTCAACCGTTGTACTTTTAGTCAATGTACTTTATGGCATGCATTCCGTCTTGATCAGACATGCTCATGGCCACACTTGCTCATGGCCACACTCACTCATGGCCACACTCACTCATGGCCACACTCACTCATGGCCACACTCACTCATGGCCACACTCACTCATAGCCACACTCACTCATGGCCTCACTCACTCATGGCCTCACTCACTCATGGCCACACTCACTCATGGCCACACTACCTCATGGCCACACACACTTATGATCGTGTCATAGACATCCGATCCCTTAACTAAGTTCTCACAACGCACTCATTTTGCCCATCCTTTGATAGGCGACAGCATGACTACATCTCATTAACAAACATTAAGTATCTTTACACAGCCACTACGACCACCATCTTCCTCATTATTGTCATTCTTCTTCTGATCATCGTCGTCATCATCCTCTTCATCGTCATCTTCATCGTAATCTTCATCGTAATCTTCATCGTCATATTCATCGTCATCGTCATCGTGATCGTCATTCTATCGGCCGTGCTTTCGTTGTAATGATTGAAGGACCTACAGCGGAGAGGTTGTGGTGGTGAGTGCTGAAGCAAAACGTAAGAGGAGAATTGGTGGGTGTAAGAGGTGGTGGTGGTGGGTGTTGAAGCAAAACGTAAGAGGAGAATTGGTGTATGTAAGGAAGAATGAATGGGAGGGGGGGGGGGGGAATTTCAATTTTCAAAAAAGGCCTCCTTTTAAATGTTTGTAGTCAGACGAAAAAGCTTGTACATTGTTATGCAATTTCATGGAAATGCACTACTGATGCTATCCTGATATCAAAGTAGATGTTGCAAATCAGGTCCAACGGACGGTACATCAAATCCAATGGACGGTACATCATTTTCAACGGATGATGAGTCAATTACGACGGATGCTACATCAAATTCAACGGACGGTACATCAAATCCAATGGACGGTACATCATTTTCAACGGATGATGAGTCAATCACGACGGATGCTACATCAAATTCAATGGACGGTACATCAGGTTCAACGGATAGTACATCATTTTCAACGGATGGCAAGTCAATTTCAACGGATGCTACATCAAATCCAACGGACGGTACATCAAATCCAATGGACGGTACATCAGGTTCAAAGGACAGTACATAAGACCCAACGGATCTGACAGGCTGTAAATGACGAGGTATACTTGTAACTAAAAATAGCATCCACCGCCATTGGAAATCCATCTGACAGACACTGTTTGTATGTTCTGCATACATGATATACACAATGGAAAAGGCAAAAATTGTTTGTTGAACTCTATGGACGGGTAGAGTATAGTTCGAAAGTCAGTTCTACAGTCCAACGTGAAAATGATATGTTGCGCGTACTCCTCATCTGATAGATCTGACACAATGGATTAGCTTCGACATGTCACTACTATAAGAGTCGCTTGCCGAATTCCATTTTACCATAATTATATCTGCTGGCTCATGGTCGTATGATTCATAAAAAGTCTACAGAATGTGTGTACCCAGGAGAAGTTCAGCTTTTGTATAAATACTTGACTTCCTTTTTCAAACTCATCCTACTACCACCACCCACTTCCATACGCAGCTCTTCGTAAAAATGCGCCCATCTGACTCCGTTCTGAGCATTGATGTATCCCTTGGCTGGATGAAAGTATCATGCAACAAGCTCGACAGATGGTGAAGGGTAAGGGTCTTTTATTCTTTCCCTCTTTTCCACTCACACGCTACTCCCCTCTCAAAAGTCGCCTATCTGACTCCGTTCCTTGAACTTGATGCTCCTGAATCTAGGCGAGTGATTTCCCATAGATGGATGAAAGTATCTTGCAAAAGGTTCGATAGATGGTAGAGGGTTCTCTTTTCTACGCACACACTACTCCCCTCTCAAAAGTTACCTATCTGACTCCGTTCCTTGAATCTGATGCTCCTGAATCTGGGCGAGTGATTCCCCATGGATGGACGAAAGTATCTTGCAAAAGGTTCGACAGATGGTGGAGGGTTCTCCTTTTGTGAGATGCTACAGAGATGATTCTCTCCTCTTCTTTCCCACATAATACAGCTACATCGACATAGATACGGAAATGGAGCGCCTTCTTTCGTCAAGTTGACAGATGCTGTCATGGACAACAACCATCACCTTTACGCCCCGTTCACACACATTCACCGAATTCGGCAATGAAAGCTTATCGGTAAATAAGATGATAGATTATTCAATAATTGTTATATTGTACAATGTTTCTTTCTCGCCCCCTACAAGCTCTCCAACACTTTTTGTACAAAAGCATTCTCGCCGCAACGCTCACGATATTTAGCAACAAGTGATGAAAGAGATTCGACCTCCGTCCCATCCGAACGCATTCTCTTGTTGGAAGCGAAAGCACGCATGAATTCTTCAATAATCTTCATACCCTCTTCCGTACTTTTCGCATCCACGGTGAGCAGTGGAGAAATCTCCCCGTCAATGTCTTCCCATTTCTTCTGCTCTGCGTTTGGCCAATTTGATCACACTGAACCCGGCCAATTCAGCTACATGAATGCCGTATCTGCGATCACAGATTCCCGGCTCCACTTTGTATAGCAGTGTGATCTCGCTTTCCTTCTCTAATGCTTGCGAGTCGTGACGTGGTTCAACATGAACCTTACAGTGTAAGTTTTGCACATGTCTAATCTGGTCTGCCAATGCGACAATTTCAGCAAAGTGACTTGCAAAGAGGCATTTGCTGCGAATCTTTGAAGCGATGAATTCTGAAATACTCCATGCCAGACCAAAACCATCATACGTTGATGTTCCACGACCGAGTTCATCGATGATGATGAGGGAATCACGTGTTGCCAATCGCAGGATCGTAGATGTTTCCAACATTTCAGCCATAAACGTTGAAACACCTTTTGTTTGATTATCACCTGCTCCAACATGAGCAAGGATAGCATCAAATATCGGAACTTTTGCACCTGGAGCACATGGAACAAAACAACCTGCTTGACTCATCAAACCGATGATTCCGATCGATCGAATGTATGTACTCTTTCCTCCCATGTTAGGACCTGTGATCACCAAGATTTCGCTCTCGTCGGCAACCAATTCAGCGTCATTCGGAATGAAGTTGAGATCATCTTGCACTTGGAGACAAGGATGACGTGCTTCTTTAACGATCATAGGTGCGCTCTTGCCCATTTCGAAGATCTGAGGTCGAACATAAGGTATAGGTGCATGTGACGAAACGAATGCAAAGCTGACAATTACGTCCAAATTCGCAATGACCGCATTGAACTGTTCAAGCGGTGGATATTAGCCAGCGGCAATCTTGATGACTTGCTTTGCCAAACCACTTCGATCGGTTGAATACTTGTTTTGCAAATCAATATGATCCACAGAAAGATCCTTCGCTTGACGTGTCATGAACCAGTCGGATACTTTACAAGTGCAAAATCTAAAACGGCAATGCAACCCACGCACAAGATGGCTTCCCAACGGTTTCCAATTTGAACGTCTTGGCTGACATCATCCATCTGCATTTGCTTGTCTCCACTGATCTATCCTTTGCGAACAGGTGACAATGGTCGATTAAATCCACCTTTACGTTGCATATATTGTCTCCATGTTCACTCTTTTCGTACTTCTGCCGTTCCCGCTTGATTGCCTTGTACTTTTTTACCCTATGGGAGAATGATTGTGTCAGTGACTTACATCTAAATGACCCGCACCCACACACTTCTACTCACCTTTTTTGTACCAAATCCACCGAATCCCATCGCTTTCATCATATCTTCTTCATCTTCATCACCATTTTGAGCTCTTTCTTCTAGTTCTTGCTTTGCTTTAGCATCAGCAGCTGCCAGTGATACTTGCTGCTCTTCTTCTTCTTCTTTCTCTTTTTGTCGTTTCTGTTTACGCTCTTCTTCATCCCTTCTTGCTTGTCGTGTGGGAGGAGATGGATCCCTTCTTCTGTGATAGCCATCTCGTTGAGAATAACGATCATCTCTTCTTACATGACGATCTTCATGACGTGAAGATGTTGCTTCTCTTCGATAATCTCTTTGTGGACTTTTTCGATCGTACCTCCTTCCATCTCTTTCTCTTTCATCCTGATTATATCCATGTCTAAAAGGACTCACGCTTCTGCGATCTCGTTCTCGATCCAAGTCACGATAACTACATGCAGGTACACGATCACCGTATCTAGAGGACATTGTTATGTTATGGTCAAATAAGAATGATAGTAAACTTTATTCTTTTGTTAGTTTACCTCCACCCTTTTACACCCAAGATTTATATAAATGTTTGACTTTCCTGCTCAATCTCACTTTGACACTACCACCACCCACTTCCACACGCAGCTCTTCGCAGGAATGCACCCATTTGACTCCATTCTGAGCATTCATGCTTCCCTAAGGTTCGACAGATAGTAGAGGGTTCTCTTTTGTGAGATGCTGTATGATTGACTATCTCCCTTTCTTTCGCAGCAGCATGGAAAGCTTTTTCCGTCAACATGACCGTTTCGAGCCTCAACATTATTGAAGACGGTTTTACTTCGAATTCTTCCAGATTAGCGTTCGTGATGGGAATGATTAAGGCCCAAAAGAAGTACAAAAATGGTCAACCTTGGCTCGTTTTCGCATCATGACCAAATCTCAAGACAAACCTCCAATGTACAAGTCCAGATAGATAATCAATGTCTGTCAGATGTACTTCCAAAGGCGGTAGATACGATGTTGCTGTGACCCTATACGAATGGACACGAAGATTTGTGGAAGTGCAGACAATCTATCAGTAGGAATGGATCACACATGTTCTCCCAATTAGAGGTGAACTAAGGATGAAGGCTCCAAAAGGGTAGAAATAAACGATGGTGAAGGTATAATTAGCTTTAACAGTGCTTAAATGTTGAATACGGGGAATATCAATTAGCTGTAATAGACGTGAGACATACAATTTACGGAATTTCACTTCCAACGCACGATTCGGACCAAATGGATGAGGAAGAACAAAGGGTATGGAAGATGGCAGAAGAGCAGAGAAAGAGGAACAATAAGATTTATCGGAAAGGGGAGCCATGAGACAAGCAGGCACATGCACAGGGTCAAGATGGTGCCATCATCTCACAGATCAGACCCATCGAGAGGATATGGCATCGATTCGCTGGGCTACTGGGCTTCATCTCGACCCTTTTGGCATTACTTTCGACTGGCTATCAAGTGCCGAGGAGGACAAAAGGCTGTCATGCACAACGCTATGGACAGCAAAACCGACTCGTCACCGTCTATGGACCACTCAGATTGGGACGCAGGAACATAACCGTTGCTGTGAACGATGGTGGCCCGATCAGTCTTCTACGGTGCGTAGAAGATCAATTTGAGCAATGGCGTATCGCAGGAATCCAACGATAGGATCGATAGACTATATGCACAAACATTGTACCATAACTCAACCGTTGTACTTGTAAAATGGATGTGAGCGAATCTGACAGGGATCAGAGTGTAGCTGACTCTAGCTATTCTGAAATGGAACGATTTGCTCGCATAGCTGCTGAAGAGGAAGAGGAGATTGAGATGCGCAATGCTTTCAATACGGCGCCCACAATGACGGATCAGGGGTTCACAAAGAGCAGCGAATTTAAGCCAGCAAAATTCGTTTCATCTAGAGGTGGGATAGGCTCTTCAAGATTGGGCATCGGGGCTAGCCAAAGGGAGCCAAACAATAATGACGAAGATGACCGAGCGCTACCAAGGGCAGGTATCGGAAGGGCTGGAATAGGAAGCAGTAGAGGCATAGATGCAGAACCTTCTGGAAGCGCAGCACCGAGAATGAGCTCGTTGAATCAATTCATGCCTGCGAAAGATTCTCCGAAAATGTCCAATGAGACGAGCACCCTTCAGCAGGATGCACCACCGTCTTCCGCTTTCTCACAGCGAGCATCACAAGCAAGCAAAACCAATACTTTCACCGGCCAGGTACCAAAGATCTCATTCAAAACTGGAGGTGGCTAGTTTGATCCGGCAAAGTACCTCGCTCAGATGGGTTGGTCTGGAGGTGGTCTTGGTAAACAAGGCGAAGGTATCGTAAAACCGATCGAAGTCAAACAAAGACCGGAACGTCCAGGTATAGCGTTTGGCGGTATTAAAGAAAAGACGAAACAAGCAAAAGAAGAAGCACGTAGACGTGGTGAACAAGTCAGCTCAGATGAGGAGCACAAAGAGAGAAGAAGTGCAAGAGCCAAAAAGCTTTCATCAAAAGCTGAAACTCACGCATAGACAAAACCCGAACGTAAATCGCGAAAGCCAAAAATTGAACATCGTACCTATGAACAAATCTTGGCAGAACATGGCCATAATGTTGCTTCAAGTGGGGAGAATCAAATCATCGTTGATGCTACTGGTAAAGAGTATTCATCTCTATCCGCTGCCCTTGCAAAACATGCTGTCCCGTCAAATGACAGCACACAATTGATCGAGATTCGACATAATCTTCGGCTCATCTGTGATGGAAATTCGAAAAGTCTCGACCTATTAGCAAATGAAGGGTCAGCTATTCAAGATCGTCATAAGTGGCTCGAGCGTGAATTGCATGAAGCCGTACGTCGCAAACAGAATCTTGTTACCAAGCACGATCGTGTAGATACTATTGCCAAAATCGTTGGAGAGATTGAGGTGCTTGGAAAACGTGCTGCAATTGACCCTAAGATCGGCTTGGATAGTTTCATGTAACCAGTGCAGGACATCCTACAACGCCATAGAGATGCCATCGCCGAACTGGAAATCGATGCAGCGCTTGTTGGAGCAATTGTCCCGATCTTCAAGCGTTGGCTATCTCAATGGTCATTGCTGCAAGATCTTACCCGGCTTTGCATCCCTCTGAAGAGCATCAGTGGTGCCCTTCGCATTTCAGTCAAGGAAGAGATCATGACGCTATATCAATCTCTTCTGTGAAATGTTTGGATGCCACCGGTGCGATCTGCATTAAACAATGAATGGGACGTATTCGGTTCGACTGCAGTAATGAAGTTCTATAAATCTTGGACACCCCTCTTACCGGCTTTCATTCGCGACAATGTCACCGATCAACTCATCCTTCCTAAATTGCGCTCTGCTGTTTCTGATTGGGATGGCAAGAGTGCTTTATATAAAGTTGTGTTCCTATGGATGCCGCTCTTACATCACCAAATGGACGATATCATCTCAGAAGCAAAAAGGCGAATTCGTTCATCACTTAAATCATGGAGAGTCTCAAAGGGTATCCTATCGGAATTGCGTAAATGGAGAGATGTTTTCCGTACAAGCGAATGGGATTCGATGCTGTTAGAGTATGTGGTAGAGAAGCTGTCAACATATCTGAGGAAGGAGCTCAAAATCACTGCAAACCCTCGAGCGCAAGATAGACAGCCTTTGAAGGATGTTCTACAATAGATGCCTTTGCTGGGCAGTAGAATGTTGTCCGAAGTCATGTTAACAGGCTTTATACCCAATTGGCTTGAACAGATGCATGCGATACTCACCAATCCGAACAGCGATACAGTAGAGGTTGCAGATTGGTATAGCAAGTGGAAGTCATACCTTGAAACGAAGCACGTCGACAGATTGGAAAGCGTGTAGATCGGTTTCCAAGCAGCTTTACAGATGATGGATGATGCTCTACGGTCTGATCGCTTGTCACTCAAGATGCCAGATCTAAAACAGTTACAGCGTAAATACAAAGCTGATTAAACAATCAAAAAGTCAAGATCAAAACCATCTCGCCAAGAAACGAGCACAGCCAGTTTCCGTCAAATTGTCGAAGAAGCGGCTGCAGAGGCTGATTTGATCGTTCAAACACTCAATAAGACCGATACAAGAAGTGGAATGCCCCTTGATCGCATTTCACGCGCGATTGATGGTAAAATTGGCTTGACATTTTACCTTGAGGATGATGTCATCTTCCTTGAACGCAAGTCAGAGCGGGGCTAATTCGATCCAGTCTCGGTTGAAGAGTTAATCAGAAGCTATGCATAGTAATGTAGGCATAATTGTGTATTCATAAGAATAATCATATATACTACTATCCCCAATCAGCCTGTTTGTTAAGATGTTAAGCCCTATGAACGTACTTTACGGGGCACTTTAAACGCTATTTGATAAAGTGTGACTTTTTTTATTTATTCGTGATGAATACTTAAGGTCTTTTGAGTAACATTTTTATCTCTTATTTCCCTGTAAAAATGTTTTTCGACGAAGAAAAGATAATATAAGGCACTGAAGTATAGGTATATACGATATATTTATCGTTAGAAAAATATATTAATATAATCTTATTAAAGAGATTAAAGATCTTTCCTTTATATTAATATAATATAATTACTAGTAATTATATTAAATATAAAGAAGAAATAACTTAATATAAAGTAAAATTAAATAATTAATTTAATAAATATAAAATAATATAAAAATCTATTTTTAAAAAAGTTTAAAAAGATAAATATCTTATAAAGTTTATAATTAATCTTATATAAAAAACTATTTAAAATATTTTAATATTTAAAATAAAAGATAACTTATATAATATAATTAAAAAGATTAAATAATATATTAAAAAATAAATAAAATATATTAGATCTTAAATTAAATAAATAAATTAAAATATAAATAATATAATTATATCGTTTTATTTTTATCTATTAAAATTTTGATATCTTAAATTTTAACTAGTTTTTTATATATATATAAATAATTAATAAAGTAAATTTCTTTTAATATATATAAATAATAATTTTTAATATTAATTATATTTTTTTCTATTATCTATATAATTTATATTTATTTTATAAAAATAATCTTTTAAATATTATTTTATATTTTAATCTTTTTAAATATTATTTTATATTTTAATCTTTTTAAATTTTATATTTATTATAAGTTTAAACTTTATTAAATCTTTTAATTATATATTTATATCTTATTTAAAAAGAAAATATTTAAAGTCTATAAATAAAAGTTATATATTAACTCTCTAAAATCCTTATATATTAATATTTTAAAATTCTCTATTATCTTTAAGATTATATAATATAAGAGTATAAACTATATTAGTTATTTAAATATATATTTATCTTTAAAGATAATTAAATAATAATAAGTTAGATTTATAAAATCTTATATAACGATTATTATCTTTATATTTTAAATATATATTTTTATTAAATTTAATATTAAAAAATTATAATATTTTTAATTATTATATTAATAATTAAGATATAAATATATTAATATTAATATATATAATAAAGATAAAAAAGATAAATCTAAAGAGATAATAGATATCTACAAATATAGTAAACTATAATAAATTATCTTTTATACTTATTTCTTAGTTTTTAAGACTAGTCGACTTATATAAGTTATTCTAATAATACCTAGTATCCTTATAAGATATATTATATTATCGCTTATATAAAGATAGGGGTAACTAAGGCTATATAAAAGCACTGTTACCCTTCTATCCTCTTTTCGATATATATACTCTCATTGCTATACAACCTCCTACCCGTTAGACAGTAAGTCATACTATTCAAAGTCTATCTGATGGACATTGATTATCTGCTCTGCCTATGTGATATACACAATAGAAGGATACAATCATATGTATTAGCACATGGTCGCATGAATTATGAAAAGTTTGTAGAATATGTGCATCCAAGAGAGGTTCGCCTTTTGCATAAATACTTGACTTTCCCTTTTTAAATTCATCCTTTTACCACCACCCACTTCCACACGCTGTCCCTTCGCAAATTACGCCCATTTGACTACACTTTGAGCATTAATGGTTCCCTGGGCTAAATGAAAGCATCATGCAAAAGGTTCGACAGATGGTAGAGGGTTCTCTATTTTAAGATGCTAGACAGAAGATTCTCTCCTCTTCTTTCCCACATATTACAGATACATCGACATAGATACGTAAATGGGGCGCCTCCTTTCGTCAAATTGTCCGTTTCGAGCCTCGACTTTATTCAAATAACAATGATGGTTTACTTCGACTTCGAATCCTCCCAGCACAACGTCCTTGACGGGAATGATTAAGGCCCAAAAGGAGTGCGAGAATAGTCAACCTCCGCTCATCTTCGCATCATGACCAAGTCTCAAGATGATAGCACAACGTACAAGTCCAAATGGATAATCAATGGCTGTCAGATGGACTTAGAGTGGTATAGTAGTTGACCAATTGGCAAAAGGTTGTAAAGCAAAGAAAGTATATGCATCGGGAAGCAGACAAAAGGTGTGTTTGTCTGAATTCTTCCCATCCTCCTATGTGTGACGTCGTGATCATACAACGTTAGGTATCATATGCGAATCCTCTAATCTTCAAAACCAGGGAATGAGCCTGGAGGCATCGTTTGACGTAAGTTACGATGCATATAGACGCCCGCGGTCTCTTCCGATTCGTCTTCTTCGTCTTCATCACCCGTACCGGTATCAAGGTGTTGTGGTTCGTCAATCCTTTGACCCTCATCTTCTATTTGTTCTGCTGTAGACGGCAAACGACTTCTGCTTGCTCCCCACACTTGACTTGGATCTTCATGCTGATGATCTGGTTCCTCACATGATTCATCCAGGGTATCTTGTGGCCGTCTTTGTGTTCGTTGAGGAAATGTGACGGATAATTTATCGGCGACATCGGTAGAAGTGCTGGTAGAAGCTGGCAATCCACTGATTCCCGATCCACCTGCTTCTTGCGATGACATTTTACGATTACGCACAGAGACGTTTGACAGACTTGACGAAGGTATCAAAGATGATTTGCGCTTTCGTAAAGAGACCACAACAGCTTCGTGTGGTTTGCTCTGTCTTCGTGTTCTTCCCAGCACACTACCAACGCCCGTCAATGATCCCTGATCGCTATTATCGGCAGGTAAGCCAGCAGTGTCTGATTGAGAGACGCTTTGATCTTGCTCGTTGTCATCTTTTTCGTTGTCATCTTTCTCGTTGTCATCACCTACACATACTGAAGGCCAGATATCTGGCAATGTACCAGCAACGGCAGGATGTCCATACCGTCTCCGCCCGGTGTTCAAGATTCCATAACAGTAGCCCGCTGCCGGAGGTTCTCTGCAATCTGTATGACGATCTTTTCGTGCACTGAACAATGTTTCATCTTTTGTCGAGTACCACTTTCGTGATAATACTGTCTCAATTGGATCAATTCCATCCAACGCTTCCGCTCGCACAAAATGTGAAAGCGATCAAAGGCAACGTCCAGTTCGATAATAGCAATTGCTTGCGAAACGAAAAGAGGGAAAGTTGGAATATTTGGAAGAGCAATAGAGCCCAGATGCAACGCATCGATGACAAAGGCCATGCTTGTCCTCTTGATTCGTATGATCGGTAGAAAACGAACAAAAGCTTGTACTTATACACCAAATATGCCAAAGCAAAGTAGATCATTGCAAAGACGGTGATCAATGGTGTGACAATGCTGTAAAGAATACCCGATGTGAAAACGATCAAAGCGGCAGGATACACACTTCCAGAGTATAGTTGAGGTGAAGCATTCAGCTCAGCATGTTGACGAGATGTCTTTGCCGTCAGTTGACCAAACGCACGACCAAATGTGACCGGTAATTGTAGAAGCTGCAACGGTATGATGGCCAACGACTGGAACACCACGTACGACAAATTGAAATGACGTCCTTGTGGTAAAGATTGAGCGAGCTTATCTATGATTCTCATCGGATTGCCAGCCAGATCTGTGAGTACCCCCAATGCGGTCGATGTGATGAGGAAAATGAAGATGACGGATATCATAAAGAAAAGATGATACCTCTTCAACACGCTCATTTCGATCAAGCTACTCGCTTTGATACCTTGCAGATATGCTGTCCATTCGAGGATGAGTGGTAATAAAGCGCTGAATCCGATCAAAACAACGGACGGCAAGTTGGTGCTGACCAGTGCTTCCAATCGTCTATTCTTGCGTAAAAGATCATACAGACCGGGTAAGTACTTCTTGATGGTGTTTGGACTGAGCAAAGAAGCAAGGAACGTCAATGGCGGAATAAAGAAGACGAATAAAGCAATCGTAAAGGCGGAAACCAGAAGTTGTCGAACACGTCTCTCGTTCGAGGGAACGGAAACGTTACTCCAAACGATATCACGAGGTTCAGGTGCAGGACTTGTCTTGCAATAGCCCGAGATCGGGTAATGAACTGGTTGAGCAACAACCTGAGCACTCATCGCATCAACAAATGTCACAAATCCGACAAAAGATGCCTTGCTGCCTTTGGAGCGTAACCGTCTCACTGCCTTGTCATATACTCGAAATCGTGATTCCAGCAGATTGATTGCATCAGCCTTTCTGGAGAATGGATTCTAGGATTGAACGTGTATTGTTGGTTTGGGCTTATTCTTTGGAGCAGTGATTCCAGCTGCTAGATCGGGAAGCTGTTCAGAAGTATCAAGTAGACGAGCACGTTCATCATCGCTGCTGGAAATTTTGCCGCCATAGGCAGCAAAAACCATTCGTTCACCACCTTCAGCAAGAGCATGAGCTATACCTAACATCTATATGAGTTATATTATGAAGTCGCTCATAAAGAGCTGGGTGTAATTGCAATTGAGGCTATACAAAAGCAATGTTACCCTTTCTGTCCGCTTTCCGATGCATACACTCTCATTGCTATACAACCTCCTACCCGTTGGACAGTAACATCACACCATTCAAAGTCCATCTGACGAACATTGGTCATCTGATCTGCCTATGTGACGTACACAATAGAAGAAAAAGAATCTTTTGTTGTGCTCTTTGGAGCGGCCTCGTTTGCTAATCTTGAGTGCCGGCACGCAAACGCATGAATTCGATGAAATCCTGCAAATCGTGTACACCTAAGAATTGTACAAATATTTGACTCCCCTGCTCAAACTTACTTTACCACCACCACCACCCACTTCCAGACGCAGCTCTTTGCAGGAATGCGCCCATTTGACTCCATTCTGAGCATTCATGCCTCCCTAAGTTTCGACAGATGGTAGAGGGTTCTTTTTTGATGATTATCTCCCCTTCTTTCCCAGCAGCATGGAAAGCCTTCTTTCGTCAATATGACCGTTTCGAGCCTCAACATTGTTCAAGATGGTTTTACTTCGAATTCTTCCAGATTAGCGTTCGTGATGGGAATGGTTAAGGTCCAAAAGAAGTACGGAAATGGTCAACCTCTGCTCGTTTTCGCATCATGACCAAATCTCAAGATGAACCCACAATGTACAAGTCCAAATAGATAGTCAATGTCTGTCAGATGGACTTCCAATTGCGGTAGATACGATGTTGCTGTGACCCTATACGAAAGGAGACGAAGATTAGTGGATGTGCGCACAATCTATCAGCAGGAATGGATCACACATGTTCTCCCAATTGGAGGTGAACTAAGGATGAAGGCTCCAAAAGGGTAGAAATAAACGATATTGAGGGTATAACTAGCTTTCACAATGCTTAAATGTTGAATACGGGGAATATCAATTAGCTGTGATGGATGTGAGACAGACAAGTATACGGACTTTCACTTCCAACGCAAGTTTCGGACCAAACGGATGAAGAAGAACAAAGGGTATAGAAGATGGCAGAAGAGCAGAAAAAGAGGAACAATGAGATTTATGGAAAGGGAACCACGAGCACAGCCAGTTTCCGTCAAATTGTCGAAGAATCGGCTGCAGAGGCTGATTTGATCGTTCAATCACTCAATAAGACCGACATGAGAAGTGGAATGCCCCTTTATCGCACTTCACGCGCGATTGATGGCAAGGCTGGCTTGACATTTTACCTTGAGGATGATGTCATCTTCCTTGAACGCAAGTCAGAGCGGAGCCAATTCGATCCAGTCTCGGTTGAAGACTTAATCAAAAGCTGTACGTAGCGGTGTAGGCATAATTGTGTATTTATAAGAGTAATCATGTATACTACTATCCCCAATCGACCCGTTTGTTAAGAAGAGAGGTCTGTCTTTTGTATGAATACTCGAATTCCCTTTTCAAATTCATCCCAGAACCACCACCCACTTCCACACGCTCTCCCTTCGCAAAAAGGCGCCCATCTGACTCCGTTCTGAGCATCTATGCTTCCATCCAGCCTATGGAAATACCGTGCAATAAGCTCGACAGATGGTAGAGGGTTCACTTTATTGAGAATTTATATAGATAGTTCTCTGCCTTTCTTTTCCCTTACAGCACACAGCTAGCTCGATATAGTAATAGATATAGAACGCCTTCGCTAGCCAAATCGATCGATTCGAATCTCGATATTGTTCACGATAGTTCGCTTTGGATTCCCCAACTCAATGTTCGTCAGATATAGTAGTATAGGAGCGAATATCCAAATAGGCCGCATATAACAAGATTTTCACACCAGATCGTCTCGACAATCCAGGCGTACACATACAAGGTCCAAAATGAGTAGAATAGATGAAAGGTACATTATATATAATCCGCCTTTTCGGATCGACCGTAACCCCCACCACCCAATCTCATTCCAACCATCATCCATTTGTTATTTAAGAGCTACTTGTCATTCAAGACCTACTTGTCATTCAAGACCCACTTATCATTCAAGACCTACTTGTTATTCAGTCAGCATCACAAATTCCTCACAACACAATAACTATGGCACTCAAATACAAGCAAACATAGCATCACTTCACTTCACAAGAAAAGCCTCACAAGTGCAAACACCGGCATACAACCCTGACCAACCAAGGTCTTCCATTGATGCACCGGTGAAACCTCTGAAAATTCAATAAACGCCATCTCATATGCGTTCTCACTCAAGCGGCATCATCCACTTCTCGTTCGTGGATCATAGCTCATTCAAGCAGCATTATTCTCTTCTCACTTGATGATCACATCTCATTCAACCGGCATCAATCTCAGTTAACCGGTATCAATCTCTTATGATTCGAGAATCACTCCTCATTCAAACGGAATTATCCACTTCTCATTTATAGATGACTTCTTATTCAACCGATATCATTCTCTTTTCATTCGAGATCCACCCATCGTACAATCAGCATCACACACTTCTCTTTTCGAGTCGTCATTCAACATTGATCGCGGTAATCAACATAAACAGGACCCGTATCACTTTATGAAAAGAGCTGGCAAGTACAAACGCCTGAATAGGACCTAAATCAGCCAATATCTTCTTCTTCCGATCGGAAGAAAACCTTTCAAAATTCATGAAATATCATCTCGTACGTCGCTCAAGATCGAATCATGACATGACATTCGAACAAGTAGGACAACAGAAGAAATGGCACACGTTTGACATCAACATTTGTCTTTCCTCTTCCATCGTTCTTATGCTTTCACCTCACCCTCTTTGGCTTTGCAACCGTTTAACATTACCGAAAAAGTACGTCATCATTGGTTGATTTAAAGTGAGGTTGATGAAGCCGGTCGAAATTTCTTCATTGATGATGTCTCTACACTCGCATTCATCGGGCTCTTACAAGCAAACAACGGCAGTCTCTAGAGAAGAAGAGAAACGGTAAATAGATCCAGGCTGAGAGCCTTGAGAAAGAGGAAGTACAGAAAGAGGATATGAAGGACTTAACATAAGATGCTATATAGAGTTGATTAATAGAATCAGCGGAGTAGTCCGCCTTCACCTTATTTCCTCTTCTCAATCGTTATTATAATTAGATAAATATAAAAAATAATAAATATTCTAATAAATAAGTTTTTTATTTAAAATTATTTAATAAAAGTTTATTTAATATATATAATAGGATAATAAATTAATATAAGAATCTATAATATAATTATAAAGTATTAAATAAAACTTTTATAAAAAGATATAATATAAAAAAATAATAAGTTTTTTTTATAAATAATTATTTAATTATTTAGAAAAATAATTATAAAATAAATATTTTTAAAAAAATTATTTAAACTTTTTATATTTTTTTATAATTTTAATTTAATTTCTTTTTTTCTATATTATAATAATCTTATATATATTTTAAAATTATTAATATATTAATAAATAAATTTTTTTAATTTAATTATATAATAATATATAATTAAAATTTATATAAATTTAATTAAAAGATATATTTTTATTTATTATATATTTAAAAAAATCTAATAATTATTAATATTTTTAAATATAAAAAAATAATTATAATAATTAATTAAAAAATCTAAAAAAAAAATATAATTAATAAATTATTTATTATTTATAATTTTTATTAATAACTTAATAATTTTAAATTATTTTATTTTTCTAATATTTTAATAATTTTTTTTTATTTTTTTAATATATTTATTATATATAATTTTTTTATTTTAAAATTTTATAATAATATTTTATTTTATAAATAATAATAATAAATTGTATTTTTATTTTTTAATTAAAATTATATAATATTTTAATTAAAAAACTTTTTTATAATTTTTAAATTATAATATTAATACTATTAAAAAAATAAAAATAATTATAATAATTATATAAATTAATCTTATTAAATATATATATTAAAATAAAAAAGTATTAATTAAAAGAAATAGATTAATATTATAGATATATAATTTAATAGATAAAAAGCTAAAATTATTATTAGTAATAAATTTACTTTAATATATTATTACTATTATAAGTTTTACTTATACTAAATTAGTTCTTATCTTATTTCTACTAAAAAACGATTATATAATAAGCTCGATAGATGGTAAGAGGTAAAATCCTTTAAGATTGACGACCAAGTTTATTTCCTGTTTTGCAACCTTTTCAGAGGAAGATGTGGATCTCTTATCTACATCGTCAATCTGAACCTCTTCGTAGGTTGAATGATTTCACTTGGCATCAAGTTTTACGCCCGTTTACCGAATTAAAGATTTGCCTTTATTCTATCACTGCTGCCTCAAGTCAAGTAGCAAGTAGTAATATCGCCAATTTCGGTCTAATGATCATCAAAGAGATGGAATATGAAGGTGCAAAGACTAACCTTCTAAGCGCTGGTCCATTAGCACTTTCCGTTTTCATCATGCTAATCTATGCAGTTTTGGTAGATCGAAAAGGGATGAGATATTCATTGTTTTTGCCGCGTTTGTCGTTGATCACCATTGGCCAATTTTTGATCTTTTTCGATATTCATTCGAAAAGCACTACTTATGGTGCAATGTATCTAATCGCCTGCTTCAGTGGTCCTTGCAATACCTTGATCACAGTATGGTGCGCCGGAAATATCGGACCGCAATACACAAAGATGGCGACTTTGGCTCTTTGTCTATTGAGCCACACGTCTGCAACGTTGAT
>NW_020289947.1:1150170-1151143 GCF_003144205.1 Meira miltonrushii
CAACGGCCACCTGTTTGCAATGGGGAGCGATCAATATCCTCTGGTAGCCTTCTCTCCTCGAGCACCTGCAGGCATCGGTGCGAGCGATCATACTCATCACGATGATTTCAGTCATAGATCGTGCTCTGCTTCAGGCTGTTTGCTTGGCTCTTACGATTTGCAGGGGAATGACAATGATGATCTGGGAGCTGATGAACTGCTTGGTCTTGGTCCGGGTCATGCTCCGCTTTTAGGAATCGAAGATGGCTCTACAAAGAACGGGCAAGAAACCTCTCGAACGGAAAGGCTCGAGGATCAGGTCCGAGCAAAAGAGCTGAAGGACGCATCATCTTCATGGTCCTCTCCTACCGTAGTGACCACGCAAATCGCTATCCTCTTCTTCTTTGCAGTTTGTTGTGGATTGTTGTACATCGGAAGTCTAGAATATAGACGACAAAGTGCTGTTGAGATTAGCCAAATGGTAAAGAATATGGCCTGGCAGCCTGTACCTCATACCCATGTGTCGCCATCCATTCCATCAATTGACGTGAAAAAGGTAACCTTTACCGAGACAGCTCCTGACAAGCCGCTTACCAGTGAACAAGATCCCCTTTTCAGAAGGTTCGAGCTCGGCCATCGATCAAAATGCCATTTCAAACACTACGTTGGGCGAAGCAAGTGTATCCGCCGCAACGAGAAGGCGAAGACACGGAAAGAGAGCCGGCAATGCTGTTGCTCAACGTGCATCCAAAAAAGTGACAGAGAAGAAAGATGCGGTCGATGTTGAAAAAGATAGCGGAAGTGTGGATGGCAAAGAAAAGCATACCGCCGGTACGGGAGGCTCTGCGCTTCAAGAAGTAAGCAAGGGTAGCAGAGAAGAAGAAGAAAGCGTCCAAGTTGTCGAAAAGACAATTGCAAACGTTGCTGGCCCTGTCACCTTGGAAGCGGATGGAGGATCGAAAGTTGCTTTGAGCAACGGTTCGATGGGAGTCAT
>NW_020289947.1:1152608-1154123 GCF_003144205.1 Meira miltonrushii
ACTCTCGCAAATTGCTTCAGGTTTACAGTACCTTCACTCCCTTTCAATCGTTCATCGTGATATCAAGCCATAAAACATCTTGGTTTCACAAACTTCAAAAGGGGAATTGAAGATGCTCTCGTCAGATTTTGGGCTTTCAAAAAGGCTCGACGGAGTTGCGCAAACGAGCTTCAGTCAAACAGTCAACAATCCCGGAGGAGCTTTTGGCTGGCGTGCTCCAGAGATCTTGCGTGGTGATGTCTACCTAGATGCAGATGCTGATACTTGCGATAGTACTTCGTCCTTCACTTCCGTAAGCGATCAAGAAAACGGTGGCGAGTCAAAGCGTTCAGAAGATCGGAAACGATTGACAAGAGCAGTCGACATTTTTGCATTAGGGTGCTTGATGTATTACGAATGGCGATCATCCTTTTGGCTTACGCTTTGAGAGGAAGGTGAACATCTTGCGACGATAGATTGACCTTCAACGTTTGGATGGATTGGGAGAAGAGGGACATGAAGCTCAACATTTGATCTGTGCAATGACCAAATATGAGCCTGAGCAAAGGCCAGATGCATTGAAGATTTTGTCGCATCCATACTTTTGGGATTCTCATCGTAGATTATCCTTCTTGCAGGACGCAAGTGATCGATTTGATATTATGGAGCGTGATCCTCCAGTCGCTTCCCTCGTCCTCGTGGCACTGGAGGCGAACGCAGTGGACATTGTTGGAAATGATTGGCATCGTCGATTGGATCGACAAGTGATGGAAGACTTGAACAAGAGAAGGAAGTATGACCCAAAAAGTATTGCCACTCTCTTACGTGCAATTCGAAACAAGAAACATCACACACACGACTTGCCCCATAACGTGAAGAGACTCTTCACAATCGCAGGCGGTGGGACAGTGATGACTAGCACAGAAAGTGGTTATGCAAACTGCGGAATCGGGAATTCTGGCGCCAACGTCACGTCACATCAAGTGTAATTGCTGCCGGATGGCTTCTTGACCTACTTTACTTCAAGAACGTATGGAAGTAGTGGATTCTTGTCCGATTCTGAAATCTGAATTTTCCTTTGTGGTGGCCTTCGAGCCTTTTTCCGATGAAATTTGACGACGGAAAGCAGAAACAAGTTGTCCCGATGTATTTGTATAGAGCAATGCATATTTTGTACCTACTCCTTTTGGACCTTGTATGTGTACGCCTGGATTGTCGAGACGATCTGGTGTGAAAGTCTTGTCATATGCGGCGTGGTTGGATAATCGCTCCCATACTACTGCATCTGACGAACGTTGAGTTGGGGAATCCGAAGCGAACTATCGTGAACAATGTCGAGATTCGAATCGATCGATTTGGCGAGCGAAGGCGTTCCATGTCCATTACTGTATCGAGCTAGCTGTGTGCTGTGAGGGAATAGAAAGGCAGAGAACTATCTATATAAATTCTCAATAAAGAGAACCCTCCACCATCTGTCGAACCTTTTGCAAGATACTTTCGTCCATCCATGGGAAATCACTCGCCCAGATTCAGGAG
>NW_020289947.1:1154608-1156777 GCF_003144205.1 Meira miltonrushii
TTCAGAATTCAGATGATTTTCCCTAGACTGTTAAGTATGTCAAAATCGAATCTGACAGACAGGTTAACTTACCATAATCCACATGCATGTTACATGAACAAAAAGACCATCCAAATGCTAGCATGATTCACAGTTCTAGGCTTTCGTTGGACCATCCGATGGAATAAATATCCCGTTCTTTCGGCTTCCCGGTAATTGATGCTTGGCAGCCTTATGAGATATCACGCTTCTTTGACGTTTGCATAATAGCTTGCTTGATAGCTTGGATTTATCTGCACAATCTGCAGCCGTAATCCTCAGTTCTTTCTGCTGACCATCCGATGCTTTTGAGATATCCCGCTTTGCTGGCTTTCAAACGAATACTTTTTGACCAATCATCTGCAGCTACTATTTATGACTCTTACTAACCATCTGATGGATCTAAGATATCCTGCTTTTCCGGCTTCTCGGTAAGTTCTTTCTTTGTAGCTTTGATAAGTTTGCTGCACTCTGCTCTCTTGTCCGTCCGTTGAGACCGCTGCGGCACCATTCTGCTCTGCAGGTATGAGTGAAGAAGTTAAACCTTTGGATAGTGAAAGTTTTGTGTATGCACCTATCGTTATTGGCATGGCCAGTCAAATGACCCATCGATGCATGTGTAACGGGAGCAGCAGGTATGATATGACATGCTTTTTTTGAATGGGCTATTCAAATTCAAGGCTTTCCGCATCATGGTCATCCAAAAGGATAAGTAATCAAGTTGGCTGACAATGGATGTATGCTACCCTACGCACGCACGCACGCCTACGTATACTCCATATTAGCGTGACTTTATGCAAGAAGAAGGTCACTAAAATGACTGAGTTTCATGCTTGACTCTTTCCTTCATCATTGGACTCACGCAGGAGTGTAAAAGTGATGGACATGAGCATGCGAATGGCAATACTTGCGGGCACAACAACTATACAGACTCCCAAATCAATTCTCGCCGGAACTATTTCACCATACAAAGCTGCAACTCATCATCACCACCTGCAAAGCGGGACGTTGCTGCAGAGTTTTCAACGGATAAGAGAGGTTCCTCTTCTTCTCTAGAGTCTGCCAATATTTGCTTGTAAGAGCCCAATGAATGCGAGTGTAGAGACATCATGAATGAAGAAACTTTGACCGGCTTAATTAATCTCACTTCATAACAAGCAACGATGACGTACTTCTTTGGTAATGTTGAACGGATGTAAAGCCAAAGAGTGTGAAGTGAAAGCATGGAAAGGAGGGTAGAGGAAAGACAAATGTTGATGTCAAGTATGTTATTTCTTCTGTTGTGCCACTTGTTCAAATGCTATATCATGATCCGATCTTGAGCGCCGTACGAGATGGTCTTTCATGAATCTCGAAAGGTTTTATCTGGTCGGCTTTTGAATGCGGATGAGAAGAGGCCACCAAGAGTCTCTTCTTACTCCGCTATCATCATCTTCTCCTCATTCCATCGTCATCATCCTCTTCCTAGATTTGGACCAATTGGATGAGGAAGAACAAAGTGTATGGAAGATGGCAGAAGAATAGACAAAGAGGAACAATGAGAGTCATGAAAAGGGGAGCCATGAGAATAGCAGGCACATGCACAAGGTCAAGATGGTGCCATCATCTCACAGATCTGCTCCATAGAGAGGATATGGCATCGATTCGTTAGGCTACTGGGCTACATCTCGACCCTTTCCGCACACCTTCCGACCGGCTATCAAGTGCCAAGAAGGACAAAAGGCCGACATGCACAACGCGGTGGACAGCGAAACCAACTCATCAACATCTATGGTCCACTCAAACCGGGACGCAGGAACATGATAGTTGCTGTGAACGATTGGGACACGACCAACCTTCTATGGCTCGGAGAGGTGGAGTTTGAACGATGGCGTATCGCAGGATCTCAACGGCAAGGTCGATAGACCTAATGCACAATCATTGTACCATTACTCAACCGTTGTATTTTTAGTCAATGTACTTTATGGCATACATTCCGCCTTGATCACACATGCTCATGATCACACTCGCCCATGGTCACACTTGCTCATGGCCGCCCTCACTCATGGCCTCACTCACTCATGGCCTCACTCATGGCCATACTCACTCATGGCCATACTCACTCATGATCACACTCACTCATGATCACACTCACTCATGATCACACTCACT
>NW_020289947.1:1156787-1177687 GCF_003144205.1 Meira miltonrushii
ACTCACTCATGATCACACTCACTCATGATCACACTCACTCATGATCACACTCACTCATGGCCACACACACTCATGGCCACACACACTCATGATCGTGTCATAGACATCCGATCCCTTAATTTAGTTCTCACAACGCACTCATTTTGCCCATCCTTTGATGGGCGACAGCATGACTGCATCTCATTAACAAACATTAAGTATCTTTCCACAACCACCACGATCACCACCATCATCCTCGTCATTGTAATTGTTCTTCTCATCATCGTTGTCATCATCCTCTTCATCGTCATCGTCATCGTCATCGTCATCGTCATCGTCATCGTCATCGTCATGCTATCGGCCGTGCTTTTGTTGTAATGATTGAAGGGCCTACAGCGGAGAGGTGGTGGTGGTGGGTGTTGAAGCAAAACGTAAGAGGAGAATTGGTGGGTGTAAGAGGTTGTGGTGGTGGATGTGGAAGCAAGTCGTAAGAGGATAGTTGGTAGGTGTAAGAGGTTGTGGTGGTGGATATGGAAGCAAGTCGTTAAGGGATAATTGGTAGGTGTAAGAGGTGATGGTGGTGAATGCGGAAGCAGAACGTAAGAGGAGAATTGGTGAGTGTAAGGAAGAATGAATGTGGGAAGGGGGATTTTCAACTTTCAAAAAAGGCCTCCTTTTAAATATTTTTAGTCAGACGAAAAAGCTTGTACATTGTTATGCAATTTCATGGAGATGCACTACTGATGCTATCCTGATATCAAAGTAGATGTTGCAAATCAGGTCCAACGGACGGTACATCAAATCCAATGGACGGTACATCATTTTCAACGGACTGTGCGTGATGTTCAACGGATGGTAAATCAGGTTCAACGGACGGCACATAAGTAACCAACGGATCTGACAAGCTGTAAATGACGAGGTATACTTGTAACTAAGAATAGCATCCACCGCCATTGGAAGTCCATCTGACAGACATTGTTTGTATGTTCTGCATATATGATTTACACAATGGAAAGGGCAAAAATTATTTGTTAAACTCTATGGATGGGTGGACCATAGTTCGAAAGTCAATTCTACAGTCCAACGTGTGGATGATATGTTGCGCGTACTTCTCATCTGACAGATCTGACCCAATGGATTAGCTTCGACATGTCACTACTATAAGAGTCGTTTGCTGATTTCGATTTTGTCATCATCATATCTGCTGACATATGATCGCATGAAATACGATAAATCTATAAAATATGTACACCTAAGAGAGGTTCACCTTTTATATAAATACTTGACTTCCATTTTCAAATATATCCCACCACCACCACCACCCATTTCCACACGTAGCTCTTCGCAGAAATGCGCCCATCTGACTCCGTTCTGAGCATCGATCTTTTCCTTAGCTGGATGATAGCATTATGCAACAAGCTCGACAGAAGGTGAAGGGCAAGGATCTTTCACTCTTTCCCCTTTTCCACTCACACGCTTCTCCCCTCTTAAAAATCGCCCATCTCACACCGTTCTTTGAACTTGATGCTCCTGAATCTAGGCGAGCGATTTCCTATGGATGGACGAAAGTATCTTACAAAAAGTTCGATAGATCGTAGAGGGTTCTCCTTTGTGAGATGCGACATAGATGATTCCCTCCCCTTCTTTCCCACGGCACGGACAGCCTTCTTTCGTCAAGATAACCTTTTCAAGCCTCAACCTTATTCAAGATAGATCACCTCGAATTCTCCCAGCACAACGTCTGTGATAGGAATGATCAAGGCCCAGAAGGAGTATGAGAATAGTCAACCTTAACTCATTTTCGCCTCATAACCAAATCTCAACACAAAATCACAACGTACAAGTCCGAATAGATAATCAATCTCTGCCAGATGGCCTTTGAGTGTTGTTAATATCTGTCCAGTTGGCAGATGGTTGTAAAGCGAAGAAAGTGTATGCATCGGGAAGCAGACACTACCCATCCTTCTATGTGTGATGTGTGACATCGTGATATATTTCATAAAAAAACGTTAGGTATCATTACATGGCTTTATGCGAATCCTCTAATTTTCAAAACCAAGGGAACGAGCCTGGAGGCATCGTTTGGCGTAAGTTGCGATGCATGTAGCTGCCCGCAGTCTCTTCTGATTCGTCTTCTTCGTCTTCATCACCCGTATCGGTATCAAGGTGTTGTGGTTCGTCAATTCTTTGACCTTCATCTTCTATCTGTTCTGCTGTAGACGGCAAACGACTTCTGCTTGCACACCATACTTGACTTGGATCTTCATGCTGATGCTCTGGTTCTTCACATGATTCATCCAGGATATCTTGTGGCTGTCTTTGTTTTCGTTGAGGGAATGTGAGGGATGATTTACCGGCAACATCAGTAGAAGTGCCGGTAGAAGCTGGCAATCCACTGATACCTGATCCACCCGCTTCTTGCGATAACAGTTTACGATTACGCACAGAGATATTTGACAGACTTGAAGAAGGTATCAAAGATGATTTGCGCTTTCGTAAAGAGACCACAACAGCTTCGTGTGGTCTGCTCTGTCTTCGTGTTCTTCCCAGCACACTATCAACGCCCGTCAATGATCCTCGATCGCTATTATCGGCAGGTAAACCAGCAGTGTCTGATTGAGAGACGCTTTGATCTTGCTCGTTATCATCTTTCTCATCGTCATCATCTACACATACTGGAGGCCGAATGTCCGGCAATGTACCAGCAACGGCAGAATGTCCATAACGTATCCGCCCGGTGTTCAAGATTCCATAATAGTAGCCCGCTGCCGGTGATTCTTTGTAATCTGTATGACGATCTTTTTATGAAATGAATAATATTTCATCTTTTGTCAAGTACCGTTTTCGTGATAATACTGTCTCACCTGGATCAATCCCATACAACGCTTCCGCTCGCAGAGCAACAATCGGGTTTCTTTGTTGATCAATTTGTTGCTTCTTACTGTTGTCGTTCGTTGAACCAATATTGGCGACGGCATTGGCGATCTCTGCTGATGGTACCAGCGTTGCCTATGCCTTTCCTGTTCCTGGCTGTGGACTTGGCTTGTTGATCTCGGCAATGCTGCTCAAGCTAACATACTCGCTCAACTCTGTGAATGTTCGCGATAGGTAATGCTGGAACCAAAACGTGAAAGCGATCAAAAGCAACGTCAAATTTGATAATAGCAATTGCTTGCGAACCGAAAAGAGGGAAAGTTGGAAGATTTGAAAGAGCAGTAGAGCCCAATGCAACGTATCGATGACAAAGACCATGCTTGACCTCTTGATTCGTATGATCGGTAGAAAAAGAACAAGAGTTTGTACTTGTATACCAAATATGCTAAAGCAAAGTAGATCACTGTAAAGACGGTGATCAATGGTGTGACAATACTGTAAAGGGAACCAATGTGTAAATGATCAAAGCAGCAGGATACATACTTCCAGAGTATAGTTCTGGCGGAGCATTTAGCTCAGCATGTTGACGAGGTGTCTTTGCCGTCAGTTGACTAAACGCACGACCAAATGTGACCGGTATCTGTAGAAGCTGCAGCGGTATGATGGCCAATGACTGAAACACCACGTACGACAAACTGAAATGACGTGCTTGTGGTAAAGGTTGAGCGAGCTTATCGATAATTCTCATCGGATTGCCAGCCAGATCTGTAAGTACTCCTAGTGCGGTCGATGTGATGAGGAAAATGAAGATGACGAAAATCATCAAGGAAAGAAGATACCTCTTCAATACGCTCATCTCAATCAAGCTTCGGGCTTTGTACCTTGCAGATATGCTGTCCATTCGAGGATGAGGGGTAATAAAGCGTTGAGTCCGATTAAAACAACGGATGACAAGTTGGTGCTGACCAATGCTTCCAATCTTCTATTCTTGCGTAGAAGATCGTACAAACCTGGTAAGTACTTCGTGATAATGTTTGGACTTGGCAAAGAAACAAGGAACGTTAATGGCGGAATATAGAAGACGAACAAAGCAATCGTAAGGGCGGAAACGAGAAGTTGTCGAACATGTCTCTCGTTCGAGGGAACGGAAACGTTACTCCAGACGATGTCACGAGGTTCAGGTGCAAAACTTGTCTTGGAATAGCTCGGGATCGGGTAATGAACAGACTGAGCAACAACCTGAGCCCTCATCGCATCACCAAATGTCACAAATCCGACAAAAGATGGTTTACTGCCTTTGGAGCGTAACCGTCTCACTGCCTCGTCATATACTCGGAATCGTGTTTCCAACAGAGTGATTGCATCAAACTTTGATTGATTGATTGATTGAACGTGCATTGTTGGTCTAGGCTTGTTCTTTGGAGCAGTGATTCCAGCTGCAGGATCGGGAAGCTGGTCGGAAGTATCAAGTAGACGAGCACGTTCATCATCGGTGCTAGAAACGTTGCCAACATAGGCAGCGAAAACCATTCGTTTACTACCCTCAGCAAGAGCATGAGCTATACCTAACATCCATATGGAATATATCATGAAGTCGCTCATAAAGAGCTGAGTGCAATTGCGATTGAGGCTATACAAAAGCAATGTTACCTTTCTGTCCGCTTTCCGATGCATACACTCTCATTGCTATACAACCTCCTACCCACCATTCAAAGTCCATCTGATTAACATTGGTCATCTGCTCTGTCTACGTGACGTACACAATGGAAGAACAAGAATCTTTTGTTGTGCTCTATGGTGAGGCCTCGCTTGCTAATCTTGAGTGCCGGCACGCAATCGCATGAATTCGAAAAATCCTGCAGATCGTGTACATCCAAGAATTGTATAAATATTTGACTTCCCTGCTCAATTTCACTTTGCCACCACCACCACCCACTTCCACACGCTGCTCTTCGCAAAAATGCGCATATTTGACTCTATTCCGAGTATTAATGCTTCCCTAAGGTTCGACAGATGGTAGAGGGTTCTCTTTTATGAGATGCTGTACGAATGATTATCTCCCCTTCTTTCCCAGCAGCATGGAAAGCCTTCTTTCGTTAATATGACCGTTTCGAGCCTCAACATTGTTCAAGATGATTTTATTTCGAATGCTTCGAAATAAGCGTTCGTGATTGGAATAATTAAGGCCCAAAAGAAGTACGGAAATGGTCAACCTTTGCTCATTTTCGCATCATGACCAAATCTCAAGACAAACCCACAATGTACAAATCCAAATAGATAATCAATGTCTGTCAGATGGACTTCCAATGGCGGTAGATACGATATTGCTGTGACATTTTACGAAAGGAGACGAAGATTAGTGTATGTACGGACAATCTATCAGGAGGAATGAATCACACGTATCCACTCAAAGGAGGAGAGTTAAGGAAGACGGCTCCAAAAGGGTAGAAATAAACGATGGTGAACGTATAACTAGCTTTCACAGTGCTTAAATGTTGAATACGGGGAATATCAATTATCTGTGATGGACGTGAGACATACAATTTTACGGAATTTCACTTCCAACGCACGATTCGGACCAAATGAATGAGGAAGAGCAAAGGGAACGGAAGATGGCAGAAGAGCAGAGAAAGAGGAACAATGAGATTTATGAAAAGGGGAGCCATAAGACAAGCAGGCATATGCACAGGGTCAAGATGGTGCCATCATCTCACAGATCAGATCCATCGAGAGGATATGTCATCAATTCGTTGGGCTACTGGGCTTCATCTCGACCCTTTTTGCACAATTTTCGACTGGCGATCAAGTGCCGAGGAGGACAAAAGGCCGTTATACACAATGCGGTGGACAGTAAAACCGACTCATCACCGTCTATGGACCACTCAGATTGGGACGCAGGAACATAATCGTTGCTGTGAACGATTGTGGCTCGATCAGTCTTCTACGGTGCGTAGAAGATCAGAAGCAATGGCGTATCGCAGAAATCCAACGATAGGATCGATAGACTATATGCACAATCGTTGTACCATAACTCAACCGTTATACTTATAAAATAGATATGAGCGAATCTGACATTAATCAGAGTGAAGCTGACTCTAGCTCTTCTAAAATGGAACGATTTGCTCGCATAGCTGCTGAAGAGGAAGAGGAGATTGAGATACGCAATGTTTTCAATACGGCGCCCACAATGACGGATCAAGGGTTCACAAAGAGCAGCGAATTTAAGCCAGCATCATTCGTTTCATCTAGAGGTGGGATAGGCTCTTCAAAATTGGGCATCGGGGCTAGCCAAAGGGAGCCAAACAATAATGACGAAGATGACCGATCGCTATCAAGGGCAGGTATCGGAAGGGCTGGAATAGGAAGCAGTAGAGGCATCGATGCAGAAACTTCTGAAAGCGCAGCATCGAGAAAGAGCTCGCTGAATCAATTTATGCCTGCGAAAGATTCTCTGAAAATGTCCAATGAGACGAGCACCCTTCAGCAGGATGCACCACCGTCTTCCGCTTTCTCACAGCGAGCATCATAAGCAAGCAACACCAATACTTTCACCGGCCAGGTACCAAAGATCTCATTCAAAACTGGGGGTGGCAAGTTTGATCCGGCAAAGTACCTCGCTCAGATGGGTTGGTCTGGAGGTGGTCTTGGTAAACAAGGCGAAGGTATCGTAAAACCGATCGAGGTCAAACAAAGACCGGAATGTGCAGGTATAGCATTTAGCGATGTTAAAGAAAAGACGAAACAAGCAAAAGAAGAAGCACGTAGACGTGGTGAACAAGTAAGCTCAGATGAGGAGCACAAAGAGAGAAGAAGTGCAAGAGCCAAAAAGCTTTCATCAAAAGCTGAAACTCACGCATAGACAAAACCCGAACGTAAATCGCGAAAGCCAAAAATTGAACATCGTACCTATGAACAAATCTTGGCAGAACATGGCCATAATGCTGCTCCAAGTGGGGAGATCAAATCATCGTTGATGCTACTGGTAAAGAGTATTCATCTTTATCTGCTGCCCTTGCAAAACATGCTGTCCCGACAAATGACAGCACACAATTAATCGAGATTCGACATAATCTTCGGCTCATTTGTGATGGAAATTCGAAAGCGCTCGACCTGTTAGCAAATGAAGGGTCAGCTATTCAAGATCGTCGTAAGTGGCTCGAGCGTAAATTGCATGAAGCCGTACGTCGCAAACAGAATCTTGTTACCAAGCACGATCGTGTAGAGACTATTGCCAAAATCGTTAGAGAGATTGAGTTGCTTGGAAAACGTGCCGCGATTGACCCTAAGATCGGCCTCGACAGTCTCATGCAACCAGTGCAGGACATCCTACAACGCCATAGAGATGCCATCGCCGAGATGGAAATTGATGCAGCGCTTGTTGGAGCAATTACTCCGATCTTCAAGCGTGAGCTATCTCAATGGTCATCGCTGCAAGATCCTACCCGGCTTTGCATCCCTCTGAAGAGCATCAGTGGTGCCCTTCGCATTTCAGTCAAGGATGAGATCATGATGCCATATCAATCTCTTCTGTGGAATGTTTGGATGCCACCGGTGCGATCTGCATTAAACAATGAATGGGACGTATTCGGTTCGACTGCAGTAACGAAGTTCTATGAATCTTGGACACCCCTCTTACCGGCTTTTATTCGCGATAATGTCACCCATCAACTCATTCTGCCTAAATTGCGCTCTGCTGTTTCTGATTGGGATGGCAAGAGTGTTTTATACAAAGTTGTATTCCCATGGATGCCGCTCTTGCATCATCAAATAGACGATATCATCTTAGAGTCAAAGAGACGAATTCGTTCATCACTCAAATCATGGAGAGTCTCAGAGGGTATCCCATCCGAGTTGCGTAAATGGAGAGATGTTTTCCGTACAAGCGAATGGGATTCGATGCTGTTAGAGTATGTAGTGGAGAAGCTGTCAACGTATTTAAGAGTGGAGCTCAAGATCACTGCAAGCCCTCGAGCGCAAGATAGATAGCCTTTGAAGGATGTTCTATAATGGAAGCCTTTGCTGGGCAGCAGGACGTTGTCCAAAGTCATGTTAGCAGGCTTTATACCTAATTGGCTTGAACAGATGTATGCGATGCTCATCAATCCGAACAGCAATACAGTAGAGGTTGTAGATTGGTATAGCAAGTGGAAGTCATACCTTGAAACGAAGCACGTCGACAAATATGAAAGCGTGTAGATCGGCTTTCAAGCAGCTTTACAGATGATGGATGATGCTCTACGATCTGATCGCTTGTCTCTCAAGATACCAGATCTGAAACAGTTGCAGCGTAAATACGAAGCTGATTCAACAATCAAAAAGTCAAGATCAAAATCATCCCGCCAAGAAACGAGCACAGCCAGTTTCCGTCAAATTGTCGAAGAAGCGGCTGCAGAGGCTGATTTAATCGTTCAAACACTCAAAAAGACCGATATAAGAAGTGGAATAACCCCTTTATCGCATTTCACGCGCGATTGATGGCAAGGCTGGCTTAACATTTTACCTTGAAGATGATGTCATTTTCCTTGAACGCAAATCAGAGCGGGGCCAATTTGATCCAGTCTCGGTTGAAGAGTTAATCAGAAGCTGTGCATAGCGGTGTAGGCACAATTGTGTATTTATAAGAATAATCGTGTATAATATTATCCCCAATCAGCCCGTTTGTTAAGATGACCAGCCCCATGAACGTACTTTGCAGGGCACTTTGAACGCCATTTGATAAAGTGCGACTTTTTTTGTTTATTCGTGATAGATACTTAAGGCCCTTTGAGTCAACAATGTTACCTCTAATTTCCATGTAAAAATATTATTCGACGAAAAAAAAGATAATATAAAGCGCTGAAGTTTAGGTATATATAATATATTTATCTAGCGATAAATATATTAATATAATCCTATTAAAGAGATTAAAGATCCTTCCTCCTCTTTAATATAGTATAATTATTTAAAATTATTTAAAATATAAAAAAGAAATAATTTAATATAAATTAAAATTATATAATTAATTTAATAAATATAAAATAATATAAAAATCTATTTTTAAAAAAGTTTAAATAAATAAATATTTTATAAAGTTTATTATTAATCTTATATAAAAAATTATTTAAAATATATTTACTTTTAAAATAAAAAATAATTTATATAATATAATTAAAAAGATTAAAAAATATATTAAAATATAAATTAAATATATTAAATAATTTTAAATTAAATAAATAAATTAAAATATAAATAATATAATTATATTACCTTATTTTTATTTATTAAAATTTTAATTTCTTAAATCTTATTTAAATTTATATATATATATATAATTAATTAATAAAATAAATTTCTTTTAATATATAAAAATAATAATTTCTAATATTTTATTAATTATATCTTTTTTTATTATTTATATAATTTATTTTTATTTTATAAAAATAACTTTTTTAATATTATTTAATATTTTAATCTTTTTAATTTTTATATTTATTATAAATTTAAATCTTATTAAATCTTTTAATCTTATATTTATATATTATTTAAAAGAAAATAATTAAAATCTATAAATAAAAATTATATATTAATATTTTAAAATCTATATATATTATTATTTTAAAGTTTTTTATTATCTTTAAGATTATATATTATAAGAATATAAATTATATTAGTTATTTAAATATATATCTATTTTTAAAAATAATTAAATAATAATAATTTAGATCTATAAAGTTTTATATAATAATTATCTCTTATATATTTTAAATATATATTTACTAAATTTAATATTAAAAAGTTATAATACTTTTAATTATTATATTAGTAATTAAGGCTATTTAATAAACGATATAAATACTTTAATACCGATATATATAATAAAGACGAAAGAGATAAATTAGAAGAGACAGTAGGTATCTATATATATTATTAATTACGATAAACGATACCTTTACACTCGTTCCTGGTTTTTAAGACCAGCCGATTCGTACTATCTCTTTAGAGATACCTAATATCTTTATAAAATAAAATGTAATGTCGCTTATAAAGAGATAGGAGCAATAGAGGCTACATTACAGCACTACTACCCTTCTATCTGCTCTTCGATACATAAACTCTTATTACGATTCAACCTCCTACCCGTTGGACAGCAATCTACACCATTCGAATTCTAGGACATTGATTATCTGCTCTACCTATATGACATACACAATAGTCACATCTGCTAGCACATACTCGCATAAATTACGAAAAGTCTACAGAATAGGTGTACCCAAGAGAGGTTCGCCTTGACTTTCCCTTTTCAAATTCATCCTACTACCACCACCCACTTCTATACACAGCTCTTCGCAGAAATACGTCATTTGACTCTATTCTAAGCATTAACGTTTCCCTAGGCTGGATAAGAGCATCAAGCATAAATTCGACAGATGGTAAAGGGTTCTCTGCTTTAAGATGCTACATAGATGATTCTCTCCCCTTTTTTCCTACAGCATAGAAAGCCTTCTTACGTCAAGTTGACCGTTTCGAGCCTCAACATTGTTCAAGATGACTTTACTTCGAATTCCGTCAGCACAACGTCCGTGGTGGGATTGATCAAGGCCCAAAAGGAGTATAGGAATAGTCAACCTTTGCTCGTCCTCGCATCATGACCAAGTCTCAAGAAAACATCAGTAATGATTGAATGGCGTACAGCGGAGAGTTTATAGTAGTTGGTTATAGAAGTAAAACGTAAGAGGAGAATTGGTAGGTATAAGAGATTATGGTGGTAAATGTGGAAGCAAAAGGCTCAGCACTTAATTCCTCAAACGAGCGAACAGAAACGGCAGCCTTGCTTGGTCGTAAGCTTGCTTTAAAGTAAACAGTCTCGCAAACCTTATCTAAATCTTTATGCGTATACAAATGATTAATAGAGTAAATTTCTTTTGATATATATAAATAATCATTTCTAGCATTCTTTCAGTTTTATCTTTCCTCATTATCCACACAATTTATCGTTGCTTTATAAAAATAATCTTCTTAATATTATTTTATACTTTGATTCTTTTAAGCTCTATACTTATTGTAAGCTCGAGCCTTATTAAACCTCTTGATCCTGTATTTGTACACCGCTTAGAAGGAGGACATTCGAAATCCACAGGTGAAAACCATACATCAACACTTTAAAACCTCATACATCATCACTTCAAAGTTCTCCATCTTCTCTAAGATTACGTAACATAAGAGTATAGACTATACTAGTCGTTTATATACATGCTCGCCCTTAAAAACAATCAGATAACAATAATTCAGGTTCATAAAGTCCCGTTCAACGATCATCACCTTTACGCTCCGAGCACAACATTTACCAAACTCGGTATTGAAAAGTTACAGCGCTTTTGATCATCATATTGGTAATTGAGGCTGTTCAATAAACGATATGAATATCTTGATACCGATACGTGTGATAAAGACAAAGGAGACGAATCAGACGAGACAGCGGGCGTCTATATGCATTGCTGTTTACGACAAACGACGCCTTTACGCGGTCTTCAAGACCAGCCGATTCGCACCATTTTTTTGGAAATACCTAACATCCTTATGAAATATATCATGATGTCGCTCATAAAGAGATGGAAGCAATTGAGGCTACTTAAAAGCACTGTTAACTTTCTGTCCGCTTTCCGATGCATACACCCTTATTGCTATACAACCTCCTACCCGTTGGACAGTAACATCACACCATTCAAAGTCCATCTGACGAACATTGGTCATCTGTTCTGCCTATGTGAGGTACACGATAGAAGAACAAGGATCTTTTGTTGTGCTCTATGGAGCGGCCTCGCTTGCTAATCTTGAGTGCCGGCACGCAATCGCATGAATTTGGAAAATCCTGCAGATCGTGTACACCCAAGAATTGTATAAATATTTGATTTTCCTGCTCAATCTCACTTTGCCACCACCACCACCCACTTTCACACGCAGCTCTTCGCGAAAATGCGCCCATCTGACTCCGTTCTGAGCATCGATGTTTCCCTTGGCTGGATGAAAGCATCATGCAACAAGCTCGACAGATGGTGAAGGGCAAGGGTCTTTCACACGCTACTCCCCTCTCAAAAGTCGCCCATCTGACTCCGTTCCTCGAACTTGATGCTCCTGAATCTGGGCGAGTGATTTCCCATGGATGGACGAAAGTATCTTGTAAAAGGTTCGACAGATGGTAGAGGGTTCTCCTTTGTGAGATGCTAGATAGATGTTCCTTTCCCTTCTTTCCCATATGATACAGCTACATCGATATAAATACGGAAAGGGAACACCTTCTTTCGTCAAGTTGACCGATGCTGTCATGGACAACACTCATCACCTTTACGCCCCGTTTACAGACTTTCACCAAAGTCGGCAATGAAAGCTTATCGGTAAATAAGATTATGGGTTATTCAATAAGTGGTATAATGTATAATGTTTCTTTATCGCCCCCTACAAGCTCTCTAACACTTTTTGTACAAAAGCATTCTCGCCGCAACGTTCACGATATTCAGCAACAAGAAATGAAAGAGATTCGGCCTCCGTACCATCCGAACGCATTCTCTTGTTGGAAGCGAAAGCACGCATGAACTCTTCAATAATCTCCATACCCTCTTCCGTACTTTTCGCATGCACGGTGAGCAGTGGAGAAATCTCCCCGTCAACGTCTTCCATTTCATCTGCTTTGCGTTTGGCTAACTTGATCACACTGGGAGAGAACCCGGCCAATTCAGCTACATGAATATTGTAACTGCGATCATAAATTCCCGGCTCTACTTTGTATAGCAGTGTGATTTCGCTTTCCTTCTCTAATGCTTGCGAGTCGTGACGTGGTTCAACATGAACCTTACAGTGTAAGTTTTGCACATGTTTAATCTGGTCTGCCAATGCGACAGTTTCAGCAAAGTGGCTTGCAAAGAGGCATTTGCTGCGAATCTTTGAAGAGATGAATTCTGAAATACTCCATGCCAGACCAAAACCATCATACGTTGAGGTTCCACGACCGAGTTCATCGATGATGATAAGAGAATCACGTGTTGCCAATCGCAGGATCGTAGATGTTTCCAACATTTCAGCTATAAACGTCGATACACCTTTTGTTTGATTATCACCTGCTCCAAAACGAGCAAGGATAGCATCGAATATCGGAACTTTTGCACCTGGAGCACATGATACAAAACAACCTGCTTGACTCACCAAAGCGATGATTCCGATCGATCGAATGTATGTACTCTTTCCTCCCATGTTAGGACCTGTGATCACCAAGAATTTGCTCTCGTCGGGGACCGTTTCAGCGTCATTCGGAATGAAGTTAAGATCGTCTTGCACTTCGAGGCACGGGTGACGTGCTTCTTTGACGATCATAGGGGCATTCTTGCCCATTTCGAAGATCTGAGGTCGAACATAAGGTATAGGTGCGTGTGATGAAACGAATGCAAAGCTGATGATCACGTCCAAGTTCGCAATGATCGCATTGAACTGTTCAAGCGGTGGACAATAGCCAGCGGCAATCATGATGACTTGCCTTACCAAACCACTTTGATGGGTTGAATACTTGTTTTGCAAATCAATATGATCCACTGAAAGATCCTTCGCTTGACGTATCATGAACCAATCGGACACTTTACAAGTGCAAAATCTAAAATGGCAATGCAATCCACGCACAAGATGGCTTCCCAACGGTTTCCAACTTGAACGTCTTGGCTGACATCATCCATCTGCATTTGCATGTCTCCACTGATCTATCCTTTGCGAACTGGTGACAATGGTCGATTAAATCCACCTTTTCGTTGCATGTATTGTCTCCATGTTCTCTCTTTTCGTACTTCTGCCGTTCCCGCTTGATTGCCTTGTACTTTTTTACCCTGTGTGAGAATGATTGTGTCAGTGACTTACATCTAAATGACCCGCACCCACACACTTCTACTCACCTTTGTTGTACCGAATCCACCGAATCCCATCGCTTTCATCATATCGTCTTCATCTTCATTGCCATTTTGAGCTCTTTCTTCTAGTTCTTGCTTTGCTTTAGCATCAGCAGCTGCCAGTGATACTTGCTGCTCTTCTTCTTCTTCTTTCTCTTTTTGTCGTTTCTGTTTACGCTCTTCTTCATCCCTTCTTGCTTGTCGTGTGGGAGGAGAAGGATCCCTTCTTCTGTGATAGCCATCTCATTGAGAATAACGATCATCCCTTCTTACATGACGATCTTCATGACGTGAAGATGTTGCTTCTCTTCGATAATCTCTTTGCGGACTTTTTCGATCGTACCTCCTTCCATCTCTTTCTCTTTCATCCTGATTGTATCCACGTCTAGAAGGACTCACGCTTCTGCGATCTCGTTCCCGATCCCGATCCAAGTCACGATAGCTACGTGCAGGTGCACGATCACCGTATCTAGAGGACATTGTTACGTTATGGTCAAATGAGAATGATGGTAAACTTTATTTTTTGTTGGTTTGCCTCCACCAGGGAGGGCGTAAGGAGATGGATGCAACACGCTAAGGTGTGCCTGCTTGCCCTGCTTGCATGCATACAGTAAAAGACTTCAGGAAGAAGAAAAGATTATCCGATAAGAAGACGATTCGAGTCAGCCGAGCAGATCATCTATTGCCATCATCATCATCATCAGTAACAGCGCAATGGCCAAAGATGGGAGCAGTACACAAAGACAGGCTCCAAGCTTCACAACTTCATTAATGGCAGGCGCATTATCCGGCTTATCGGTTGATCTGTTATTTTATCCAATAGATACTCTCAAGACAAGGTTACAATCTTCTCAAGGTTTTTGGAGATCAGGAGGATTTACTGGCATTTATAGAGGAATCGGAAGTGTGGCAGTTGGAAGTGCACCGGGAGCAGCTTGTTTCTTTGTCACATATGAAAGCTTGAAACCAATCTTTGCAAATATAGAATCAAGCAATGGCAAAGATGGTCTATGGGCTACTGCAGGTTCACATATGGTCGCTGCAAGCTTGGCCGAAGTGGTTGCTTGTATGATTCGTGTGCCTACCGAAGTGATCAAATCACGTCAACAAACGTCTACATATGGAATCAAAACCAGTTCCATAAAAGCCTTACAAGCAGTCGTACAAGAATCAGGCATGCGAGGTTTGTACGTTGGTTTCGCAGGTACGGTAGGAAGAGAAATTCCATTCACATGCATTCAATTTCCACTTTATGAACATTTGAAATTACTCATCTCTCAATCAAAATTCTTTCAAAACCTTGACCCTAACTTCTCATCAATAAATAATCGAGATGCAAGATCGATACCAACTTGGCAAGCAGGCTTAGCCGGAAGTATAGCAGGTTCAATCGCAGCAGGATTAACAACACCTTTGGACGTCGTAAAAACACGTATCATGCTCGAAAGAAGGGCAAAAGGTCAACCCGTTCTCACTCAAACTGGTGTCAATACTAAAATTTTACCAACCCTTCGTCATATCGCTACAAACGAAGGCATCAAAGCTCTCTTTTCCGGTTTCATACCAAGAACGATTTGGATCGGATTAGGAGGGTTTGTATTCTTAGGAACGTTTGAAGCAGGAATCAAAATTATTCAAGGTCCAATAGCATGAACCTCCCAATGGCATCTCTGGAAAATAGAATTTTGCGCCCTTGCGGGTGTTTGTATAATGTACAAAAGATAAAGTGAAACTCATCTAAACCCGTAGAACAGGTGTTTGTGATTGGGAAAGTAGTTTGCTCAATTGATCAACTTGAACGTCTTCGCGGATAACAGTTGCTTTGACGTCATTGTCAGGGTTGGCAGGAACAGAAATCTGTTCACCTTCAATCGTCCATCCAGGATATTGAGAGATAAAATTTGGCAATTCTTGCTTGGACAGATTTAGGTATTCAGCTAACCTTGTTGAGCTGATTGTACGGAAAGCACCCTTTACACTTTCCAAGGCAACCTGTCTGATCGCATCTTCGAATCCATGTGCCCCTTTTGCGAATTCACGAACATCACTGTAATCGGCCGATGCAAATGTTTTCCAGAATAGTCTGAATCGTGCCGAAAGAAGGTAAGAGGATAAATTTGACAATTTGACGATCAAAGGATCGGTAAGGTTACCGGCAGCGGGAACTGACGTAGCTTCTTTAGTCGAACGTCTGATTTCTTCTTTTTGTTCTTCTGTTGCTTCTTCTGGGAACGAAGGAGTAGAAGATGGCAAAGTGGAAACGGGAGATTCACCCAATAGAGACAAGCACAAATTGAAGTCGGGGAAAGGTGCAGCTGTCAATGCTTTGAGGAGAACGGAAATAGCAACGGAATATTCAAAATCTTGAGGGTTGAATTGGAACCTAAAATAGCAGTAAAATAGGTCAGTAAGAAGTCCGTGAAACACATGCTGGTGAATTCCACCCCTCATCTTCCCTCCTTTGTCCATGTATCAGATAGAGCTAATAACAAGCATGCCTCCCTGTACATCTCTCCATTCAAAAGTGATATACTCGGCTTGCGTACTGGTGTACTTGATCATCGCGTAATGGGTCTATGCCATCCATTCTCAGTATAAACGGCTCAATAGTATCTCCCTTGCACACTCACAATTTCAAGATGGCCAAATTTGCCAAACAATCGTACTCCCCATTTTGCAATTGTTGTTCTAGGTACTCGGTCAAAACGTTTAAATTTTGTGGATTATATCTGTCTACGCCTGAGATCAATTGTTCAATATGTTCAGGTCGTGTAGAAGGAGTTGTCCATTCTGATACGGTTGTCGCCATTTTTGATAAATAGGTAAGATGGTGATGACCTGCTGTAAATTGAGAATGATTGGAATTCCCTTTTGAGAAGAAATCAATCGCGCAAACGTTGCAAGCTTAAATTGAAAGAGCTCACGTGCTTGCTATTGTGTTCCTTTGCTTGTTAAGCCTTCGTGACGCGCGTACAGAGAATGCTTCAATGCACAGTCCACTTTCCACCCTTTGATAACCAACCAACCAACAGGCAGGCAAGCAGTACGCGTGTCCAAAGCAATAACCATCAAATGGAGGATTGATTAACAACAATCCTTACCTTTCTTCCTTCCAACCTTACTCGAATCATTCGTGCCCAACATGGAAGAGATTGGCATTTCTATTCGCAAAGAAGAGCCAACATTTGAAGATGCAGTGGCTGAAAAGACTGCATTGCACAATGAAATGGCACAGGAAGAGGATACATTCTTACGATTCAAGAAGCTACAACAACATCTTGAATTCTTGAGCACGATGGAGGATTATGTCAAAGATGAACAGAGAAATTTAAAAAGAGAGCTCGTACGAGCACAAGAAGAAGTAAAGAGAATTCAATCTGTTCCATTGGTCATTGGACAATTCTTGGAACCTATCGATCAACATACAGGTATCGTCGGATCAACAACGGGATCCAATTACGTCGTCCGCATCCTTTCAACAATCGATCGTGAACTTCTCAAAGCAAACAGTTCCGTAGCACTACATAGACACTCCAACAGTTTGGTTGATGTTCTACCGCCAGAAGCTGATTCAAGTATCGCACTTTTAGGCCAAGAAGAAAAACCTACAGAGACATACGCCGACATTGGTGGTCTGGATATCCAGAAGCAAGAAATTCGTGAGGCTGTAGAGTTGCCATTGGTACAATTTGATCTGTATCGACAGATTGGTATCGATCCGCCTCGTGGTGTGTTGCTATATGGACCTCCGGGAACAGGAAAGACAATGTTGGTCAAAGCTGTTGCAAACGCCACAACAGCTTCCTTTATTCGTGTGGTAGGATCAGAATTTGTACAAAAGTATCTTGGTGAAGGGCCACGTATGGTCAGAGATGTTTTCCGATTGGCAAGAGAGAACGCACCAGCAATCATTTTCATTGACGAAATTGACGCAATTGCAACCAAACGTTTCGATGCACAAACAGGTGCCGATCGCGAAGTTCAACGTATTCTGCTCGAATTGCTCAACCAAATGGACGGTTTCGACCAAGGCAGTAACGTCAAAGTGATCATGGCAACCAACCGTGCCGATACACTTGATCCCGCCCTTCTCCGTCCAGGTCGTTTGGACAGAAAGATTGAATTCCCACTACCTTCTCGACGTGAGAAACGTCTAATCTTCCAAACGATCACAGGAAAGATGAATCTGGCACCCGATGTGGACTTAGAAGATTATGTGTCAAGACCTGATAAACTTTCCAGTGCGGAAATTTCTTCCATCTGTCAAGCTGCCGGACTGCGTGCAGTTCGATCGACGAGATACGTTATCATTCCTTCTGACTTTGAAGATGCTTGGAAGCAAGTAGTCAAGAGAAGTGATGATGGAAAGATGGAGTTCTACACTTGAGCTCTGACGACAGAATATGTATTGTACTTGTGAGTATACCAGACATGGCGGCAATTCCAGCACGAAACTGACAATATTCTTCTCTTCCCATGCACAGAGTAGACGCATCGAATATATCTTATCAGCACTATCGATTTGTGAGAAGAGAGTAGATTTCCCCATTCCCCCTTCACCCGCTTAAAATTCACTTTGCTTCAGCGTAGCCATCACCCCACTCGCTGTAGCTTGCAAACGAGCGGTAGATTGAACAAAAGGCCGCTTACTCACGGCGGCGGGTATTCGATCCCGTTGACCGTCCTATGTTTTGCTCTTTTGTGCCCACATATTCTGTACATTATCAATTTTCAATTAATCATTTTCAAGTTCTGTGATGGTATTGTTGTACATTTGGTGCTGAGTATGAAATTTAGAGTTGAGTGTCCCTGGCAGAATGTCTACTTGGGGTCAGGTTTCTCGTTCGCAGAAATGGCTCCATCATTGCCAGGTGATGATGCTCGTCGCTATCATATGTGTCTCCTCTGACAGAGCCAAACTGCTTCACGCCAATTGAAGACAAGCGGAGGAAGAGATTTTTGTATGGAGATATGTCCAAATTCAGAAAACGATATAGGCTCACCATCTTGCATCATTGGCTTAAAGAGCGATGGCAGATGGCAATCCTGCTGATCAGAGAGTAGGTGTGTGAACGTGCTGATCAACGGATCAAAACCATCTTTTGTCCCACCTGCTTTGAAGATTTCCTCTGTTTTATCGTACACCCAAACGTTTGTATTGCCAGCCAAAACGTTGGGTAATGCGTTCAAGCCGAATGCGCCTGTTTGAGATCTTTGTGCAAGGTTGATACTTTGGAACAAGCTTACACCCGTCATTGCTGGTAATACGTCAATATGCACAACTGTTGCATTTTGATCGGGAATAAGGTTGTGCAAAGCTTTCAATGCTTCACCTCCAGGATAGTTTCCCGCACTGGCATAAAGAGACATGCCAGTCAAAAGTATCGTTCCGGCCAGAAGCATGCAGACGAACATACGACCCAACAAAAGATGATATCGAATCTTTCCGATCCCTTGCCAGATAGCTGCTGCTCCTTTGGCGGCGTATAGGTTTAAGAGCGGTGTGAGATAAGTGATGAAGCGAGTCTCTTTATGGCCCAAACAACTCATGATTGCAACGTGCGATACAATCACCACCAAAGCTTTGAGTGGTTTTGGATCACTGTTTGAATTTGATCTAAAGGAGATAGCAATACCGCCAAAAAAGAGTAAGATGCAAGGTATAGATATCAATTTTGCAATATGTTGTGTAATGTATGCATGCCAACTTGATACACCCCACTCTGAACTCTTTCCTTCGACGACGTTGAACAAGATTGCTTCTAATTCTGGCCATGCATAACCTTTGACAGAATTAAGGTTTAGTGGGTTCCATAGATGAAAAGGTCTACCCCACATATACGTATCCAGTGGAACTGAGATGGCAAGTGCAAAGATTCCCGCCGAAAGTCCGGTTTGTGCAACTTTGACAAACGATCGTATTCCATCACTTGCTATCATAAGTGCGATGGGTATAATCAAACCGACAATCTCCAACCTTGCAATGACTGCAGAAACAGTCAACAGAAACAGACCCGCATATTTCCTTGTATTTGACCTTGAATCGGCAAGACTGAATGCTAATGCCAAATTTACGATTGGCAAAATGATTCCATTTGGAGTTGTACGACCTGCCCAAAAGAGTGGATGAAATTGAATCGAATAAAGCAGAAAGAAGAAACGTTTTGTTAACCGATTTCGAATAACGAGATTTGCGAATACGATCACAGAAACGGCATGCAACGTGGTCAAGATCAATCGAAGCACTAAACCTGCATGAGCGCTGTTTTGGATCAAATGAAATGATTTGAGTAAAGCTAAGATCGGATAAGAAATAATACTTAAGCAAGTTGGACCGAAGAAAGATCTTGGTACTGCTCCTGTAAATGTGATATGATCAAATTTTAACCTTGCACTTGATCCGATTCCACAGGCTAAAATATCATGAATAGCTTGTAATGAAAATGATTCTTCAACTTTTGTAAAAGGAGCTAAAAAGATGTGAAGATAAGAGGATATCAGTAAGGCTACTGATTCTGCCTTGAAAGCAATCTTTGGCATGCTCTATGAATGGTAAAGAGAATTAAAGTTCAATTCAATCATCTTTTTGCAGCATCATCAGCATTCAACCGGAAAAAGGAAGACATGCATTGCATAAGACATGGTTCGTGCGCGTTGCATAATGTATTACCCCACTCCCAACGAATTCAAGGCGAATGAACAGTCGATCAAAGATGTCGTGCGACATTCATAACGGGCTCATTCGATCAGTATAAAGAGACACACATTCACAAACAACAAATCCCACCTCTTGACCATCATCCCATCAATCTATCCATCCAACAAATCACTTACCAAAATGCAATCAGCTTGCCCATGCAGTCAAAACGGCACTTGCCAATGTGTTCAAGTGAGTTACAGATGGGTGATCATGTTTGATCACATTAGGAAATTGCATTACTGACCATCTCACATTCTTTGCAGGCAAACAAATGTCAATGTCAAAATGATTGTTCATGTGCTAGCTGCCCAAGCAAGTAAGCAAGAACAAATTGACTCTGATGTGATTGAATTATTGGCCGGTCTATCTTCTCTTCGTTACAAACTCTTCTTTTGATCTCTTTTTGCTGTTGAAATATTCAACGATATGAAATGAATCATGAT
>NW_020289947.1:1179837-1198675 GCF_003144205.1 Meira miltonrushii
GTAACGTCATCAAAAGGACAGCATAACATCTTAGAGATTGCATTCTGAATATCGATTGTTCAAACTCGATTTGTTGTTGGAGAAAGGGTCGCTGCGATGTTGAAAAAAAGATGGAGCTTTAATACCTTTCATCTCACCTCTCAAGAGAGCATGTCATGCCCCGTCCTCATCGTTTTGCGTACAAACATAAATTTGCCATATAATGCAGTGCTATAAAATGCGAAATAATGATATGCGATTATTAATGTACAACTGAAAAGGTATCCAGATTGAATGTGCGATTATGCCTCCCTACCAATATCAACGTGAGATTCGGGGTGTTGTTTTGTGGCGCCGCTGGTTTCATCCACAGTCATTCGTTCGTGTGTCTTGCGTACTTCCTCGTCCCAATCAGTACGTTTGATGATCAAATAGGTAAAGATGGAAGCATACGTAAGTGCGATTGTCAATCCCCACCAAAGACCCGATAAGCCCCATTGAGGCGGTCCAAAGGTCAACACTAATCCAATAGGAATTCCAATCACGTAATATCCAGTCAAATTGATCACCGCCCCTTTGCTTTGTCTGCCTGTTCCTCGCAAAATACCCGAAGTGATTCCGCAAACGCCGTCCATAACTTGGAAAGCGGCCATAACGGGTAAAATAGCGGTGACCAAATCGATCACCCTTTGATCTTCCGAAAAAAGTCCACCTAATCGATCACGAATAGACAGATAGAACAACGAATTTGCTACACCTGCTGCTAAAGATAAAAACATAGCCATGTCCGAACAAATTTTTGCATGTCTTGCTTGAGAGGCGCCCAACAGGTTACCAACACGCACCGCCACTGCGATAGACATTGCATAAGGAAGTTGATATGTGATGGAAGAGCAAACCAATAAGACAGATTGAGCAGCCAGTGCAAGTGTTCCCAATTTACTTGTCACTAAACCAACAATTTCCCATGACCACCATTCCGCACACATGGCAAATGTTCCTGCTAATCCTAATTGGAAGATCGGTTTCAATCCGGTAAAAGCTAATCTTGACCATCCGTCCCATGCGATACGTGGTGCGATGTAACATTGTAACAATCCCAGAATGAACATGAGCCACATCGAAATGACAGACGCCAAAGGAGCACCAATAAAACCAATTCGAATTGTTGGAGGACCCCAAACAAACAGCCAATTGAGCATGGCATTGATGGGACTGGCGACAAGTAAGACAATTGTAGGAGCGTGCATCAATCCTTGTGCTTGTAAATATCTACGACAAACTTCAAATCCTGCGTAGCCTGGAAGGCCGATCGCTAGAATGCGCAAGTATTGTCCTGCAAGGCTTGCGACGATTGGATCTTGTCCCAAGAGAAGTAAGAGACGCTCGGCATTGAACCAAATTGCCGATATTGGCACCACCAAATATGCAACAATGACCAGCATTCTTTGCGTATACAAACCGACCATCTTGGGTTGAGAAGTGTATGCTCCAGGGAGAATAGAGTCCAACGCAGAAATGAAACCTGCAAGGATACTATATCCGGTCACATTTGCGGTCATTGATGACAAAGATGCTGCAGCAAGCTCGTTCGTACCAAGGTGACCAAGACTGAATACCGAAACAACGTTCAGACTCAATTCCAACAAGTGACATAACCAAATTGGAATACTGAAGCGACACAAGACCGTGAGTTCACGTCTATGAATATGTTGGTCAGACTCGTGGGCGATTTCCTCAAGTTGAGCTTGGTCTGGTGGTGCGGGTTGACGTAGATCCCAACCGCTTGACATATGCCAACTTGGACGACGAACATGGGCGGCGCTACCATGATGGAGTTCAACATTGGAGCTGCCGTACATATTTGATTGACCACCTTCTCTCAACAATGGGCTACTTTCACTCGCATCCTCGTTTGAATGTATGCCGAAAAAGTTACCAGTAAGATGATGATGTCCACCTCGTGTACCGGGCATAGGTGTTAGATCATCATCGTCAGGTGCAATTGCGCTGAAAGAGGATGAACTGGCATAGTCTAATTCTTCCTGTGAGCGCATATCTGCATCTGCAGGTGGCATAATATGATGACCTCCTAAAACAAGGGAAGATGCTAAACCGCCTACGGAATGCGATTGTTGAGCGTCTGCTCCTGAAATTGAGCCGTTTCGATGACCGAGAATAGGAGAAGTGACGATTTGTTGATGTAAATTAGCCGAGATATGACCGCGTGATCGATCGGTAAAGGAGGTTGAAGATGCACCCATATAAGGTGATTTGATCGAATTAGAAGTGCGCCTTGAAGATTGAGATGGTTTCATTTCTTTTCCTTTAGGCGTAATGGATGAATCTCTTATTACCTCATAGGCCTCCGATCCGTTCGGCAAAGAAAGGTTAGACATATTGTCAATATCCCCTTCTGATTCTGAACGTGCGATAGATTCTTGTACGCCATTATCGTTTGTAATGGTAGTACGTATTGATTGTCTTTCGTCCTGTTCCGATATTGGATCTGAGTCCAAATTTTGCCTTTTTAATCGATTGCCCAAGATTGCATAATCTCTTTGAACGGTTGGTGAACTGCTCAAATATTTTGTGGGAAAGCTCATTTCCCGAAATGAATATTTGTTGATCAATAATAATATGAAAAAGGATTGATGATATGGTGGCGAGCGCGAGAAGTTTTCTTGATAAGACAGCTGCAGGTACTTCTTTAAAAAAGTGTTGCTCTCTGATAAAGTGCGGATGTGGCGTAGAGTGAATGAATGAATTGTCTTAGCGGGCGCGAAATGAAGAGAAGAAAAGAAGTGAAAAATGCTTATGACGTGCCCGAGCGTGCAGCTTGCTTGCTTGGTTGCATGCATGCACTGTTAATTTGAGAAGAAACAGGAAAGTCGGAAAAACATTTTTGGATTAATCGAAAAAGATTAGAAGAAGTTCATTAAGTGTTGTTCTTGTTGTTCTTGTCTGTTGAACCAAATCACCACCCCCATGGCAACGACAAGCTCAACTTTGAGACCTATAAAGGTGGCCATCATTGGCAGTGGGCCATCAGCATTCTATAGCGCAGCAAGACTTTTAGCAAATGCAACAAAGGATGGTGGAGCAGATGTGCATGTACACATGTATGAACGTTTACCCACACCCAACGGGCTGGTCCGTTATGGTGTTGCACCTGATCATCCAGAGGTAAAGAATGTCGAGCACAAGTTTGCCCAAGTGGCAGAAGATAAAAGGTTTCGATTCTTTGGAAATGTAAACATTACAGGAGAAAATTCATCATCATCTTCTCTTACATACCCATATCCGCTTGCAACACAACTACCGATAACCAGCCTCATTCCGCATTATACCCACCTGCTGTTATCGTATGGATGCTCTCTAGCACAAACGCTAGACATACCAGGCTCAAAGCCAGGAGAACTGAAAAACGTTCATTCTGCTTTGGATTTCGTCAATTGGTACAACGGTCATCCGGCTGCACATGATCCTGCATTTCTGCAACAGGAGCCATGGAGGGCAGTAGATTTCTCACAGAATCTCCATCAAGCCACTGTGATAGGAGCGGGAAATGTAGCGTTGGATGTTGCACGAATATTGCTAAGGTCAAGGTCCACACTAACTTCTTTGTTCACAGCCGATACTGCGATCAAGGCCAGGGCTGCTTTGCGTGAAACAGATATTCCTGAACCAGTTCTAGAACAATTATCAAAAAGTCAAATTGATCACGTTGAGATTGTTGCTAGACGTGGGCCTGCTCAGGTGGCATTCACAAACAAAGAATTACGTGAGATGATGGAATTGCAAGATGTGACATTCATAAAACCAAAAGACGAGTATATGCACTTGGCCCATGAACAAGTAAAAGCTCTCGAAGCCAAAGCCAAAGGAACCATTGATAGCGGAGGTGAAAATACACAAGCAGCAGCAAGTGAGGCAAGAGTGAGGAAGCGTTTGTTGAGTATTATTGAAAAGGGAAGTGCGACGAAAGAATCAAAAACCAGTTGGTCGATGGACTTTTTCAAAGGACCAAATTCTCTCTTGCCATCCTCTTCCAAACCTACCTCTGTCGGTGGCATTCGATGGGATGAGATGGCATTCGAGCCAACTCCCTCAACGCATGATCGCGATAAACCATGGAGCGGAGGTGCGACTACAGGACAGCATCACGTGCGCGCTACTGGTAACCAAAGCGAACGTGCGACGGACATGGTGATCGCAAGTGTTGGGTACAAGGCAGCACCACTAGATTCAGAGTCAAATTCCTTAATCTCATGGGATGTAAAGAAAGGAATAGTGCCTAATCGGGGCGGCCAAGTGATCGATGCCAACGGGAATGCAAGAAAGGGAATGTACGTCTCAGGCTGGTTAGCTAGAGGTCCGGTCGGTGTGATTGCTTCAACTCGAATCGATGCAAATAGTGTCGTAGAGCAAATGTTGCATGATTGGAGAACGAGTAATGGGTCTATGAGGCTGGAGGGCGAAAAAGAGGTAGACTTGGAAAGTGTACCTGAAGAATTACGCCAGTCTACCAAACGAGTAGTAACTTGGCAAGATTGGTTACGAATCGATGCATACGAATTGACAAAAGGTCAAGAGCTCGGTAAGCTGAGGGAAAAAGTTTTATCGGTGGCACAGATGCTGAGCATCATCGAATGAAGATGAAAATCTGTATTTACACTGCAAAGGGGCTAAAAGGTAAGCAACATGTGACGCTCCGGATGAACGAAGGAAAACGAACTTACACTGGAATTACAAATAGTGGCATTTCCTGCAATCTCATCTTCTCCCCACTAAAACACCCATCGTCATACCGTTCAAGATGAAATTTCCAATGCAAATCAATCTGTTTGCTGTTTTTGCACTCAGCTTTCTTTTTTTCGCTATCGTCATTGCAACACCATTTCCTGGTGGCGGCGGCGATGGTGATGGTGGTCGCGGCTCACCTCCAGGTCGTGCTTCTTCACCCGACCATGTATTCATCACCACTTTTCCTACGCATTCATCCCCTAGTCACTCATCAAGCTCTTCTTCTCCAAAGCCATCAAGCTCTTCTTCTCCAAAGGCAAAAGGGAAAAAGCCTGTGCCGGAACGAGGCCCAAACGTCGATTCAGCTAAACAATACACCAGTCGAACGGCTGGGTATTATCTAGCAGATGCAGGTCATAGTCTCGCAATGGCAGGTACAACGTTCATCGGTAATCCGATCGCAGGAGGCATTGGAGCAGCTCGTCGTGCAACAAAGGCTGCATTGGTGAAAAGTCATGTGATTGGAAAAGGTCTAACATCAGAACAAAGATCAGATATTGCACGCAAAGAATTACATCAGGCCAAGGAAGTGGGATTATCTGGCATTAAAACTGGTGCAATGCATACTGCCGGTTTTGCCTGTCAAGCGGGCTGCAATTTGATCTCATCTGGAGCACAAGTCCAAAAAACGATTAGCAGACATGGAGCGAGTGAAGCATATCCAAATCATGATGACTTTGAAAGTTTCAAAAAGAAAGCCCATACGAAAAAAGGCGAATTGAGCATTGATCGAAAAGAGACAAGAAGTCAAACATTTCATGGAATGTTAGATATGGTCAAAGGTAAACAGCCCGATTACGGACCAAGATCTCATCGCAAGGCGTAAAGTTAATGCGGCTATACAAGGTACAGCAATTGGGGCTATTCCAAATCAGCAAAGATCCCCGAATTGCGTCAGGATGCACCACGAGATACGATGTACATAAGCTCTATAGCAGTGCTTCTTCTCAATCGAATTTCTCCCATGTATATTCTTGATGAAATGATTATGCAGGTCATAATAATCGCAGCAACCAGCATCTTCTCAGTTCTTTCAGTCATTCAAGCAGTACCACTCGAAGCCTTCTCAAGATCTTCTTCTTTTGCATCTGCGGGAAGCTTGAGTCCAAATACCTATCTACGTTCACCATCACCGGCATTTTCTCTCCATGCTTCGCCTGCCATCCCATCTAACCAAGAGACGAAACAGTACGACCCAACCACATACGCAAAGAAGTTATCAAGGGTATATGCAAAAGCCAGTATTAATCATGCAGGTTTGGCAATCACAACTGCAATTGGTCATGCTTGTGCTGGAGCGTATGGGGCGATGAAGTGTATCGGTAAAGCAGGTTTGACCAAAGCTGGAATCATGAACAAAGATTTACCAAGACCAGTTCGAGAAACGCAAGCGAAGCAATACATTCAAGATGCCAAGCAAATCTTTAATCAAGGTAGAAAAGAGGCCAGAAAACAATCCCACGATAAAGCGATCGAAACCGGATTTATGATAGCCGAAAGTTGGTCCAACCGCAAACTTGGAAAAAGACCTCAAATGGCTAGAAAAGTATACAGCGGAAAAGATCAAAATGCACTGAAAGAAGTCAAAAGTCAATTGCATTCTTTCCGTAGCGAGTCGAAAAAGAAACAGCGCACCTCGATTAGGCAAAGTAGCGGTCTCAGAAGAGAAGGGGCGCCAGCTGGAGTTTGATCGTGATGAGTTTCAGATATGACGCCACGATTTCCACAGTTTGAGACTTTTTGCTGTGTTTGGCAACACCGACGCCCCATATCTTGAGAGATAGAAAGTGTATATAGTGCGCAATGTCCTCTCTTTTTGAATCGATTGCTTTCGCATCCATCATCATCCATTTGCCACTTGATCTAGAATAAAACGCAAATACCAGCAAAGCAAAATGCATTTTAACGTATTTGCTTTCCTCTTTGCTTTCAGTCTAGTTGTTGCTGGTTTTGATGTAGTTCTTAGCATTCCTGCCGGTCCAGGTTCACCTTCAAGCTCTCCAACCCATTCAAGGTCCCAATCATCAGCCTCTCGTACGCCGGCAATGCAAATCGCACACAATAAAGCGAAAGATCAAGCAGAACAAAGTGTTGTTTCCGGTGTGATTGCTGCTGGAGGCACTGTTCATGCTGTTCACGGCGTAGGAAGGGCTGCAATGGGAGCTCTTACTCTCAATCGAAGCAAATTTGGTGATGGTGCTATACAAGTCGCCGAAGGTGGCGCAGCAGCTTTATGTGCGGGTATTGTGTGTGGTGTTCAAGGCGTTAAGGCAGTCAGAAACTATACTCTATCAAAAAGTGATCGAGCAGCTGCCAAAAAGTATAGCCCTGAAAGACAACAAGGACATCATTAAGCCGACTAGGGTCAGCCAAACTTGCAAAGATTGCCGAGACTCGACTTGAATAGCTTGATGATGACGGAAACTTGGTTGTATGCCCTCACATTAACTTTTTCGTAATCTGACTTGTAAATGCCAATATTGTATGCAAAAATGCTATTGTGTGGCATCCTAGATGCCATGTCGATCAAGCCATTCTTCTCATAAGATAATGAAATCTTGCTTGTAAAGTGTCTGAGATGTCCCACAAAGACTCGAGAGGCATCACCCGGAAAGAAGAACGGACTCAATTCGACCAATTGCGGTAATGTGAGCGGCAATTTAGACATTGACGTCTTTTTCTTGTGATATGGATCTATTCGATCATCAAATGATATAGAGGATAACGTACTCAATACGTACACTTGACCACCTCCAGGTTCCACGACATACAGTCCAAGCTCTTGCAGCGCCTCCAAGGATGCTTTACCGGAAGTGCCATCAGTTTGACTTGATCCGGTTGAGGCTTGATCTCCTTCAGTCTCGATCAAAGGTAAATCGTTTACTAAATCGGAAAATGTTCTTTGCTTGGGATCGTACGATGTTCCAGCCAAAAAGCTCTCTTATGATTCTCAAATCACAATACCAACGTCAACAAAGAAGCAGAAACAATTACGATGACTATACAAATCGATCCCGCTAAATGAACGTGCCAAAACAAAAGGGCATCAGTTGGAGGAAACAGATCAACACTGATCAACGTTGCAGACGTGTGGCTCAACAGACAAAGAGCCAAAGTCACCATCAGTAATAAGTTCGCCTTAACATATTATTACTGTTACAAGATTCACTTATACTAAATTAGTTCTTATCTTGTACCTACTAGTAAACGATTATATAAATTTACAAAAATCTATCGTAATATATAGAGTTGGAAGAAGTCTCTTTCTTTGATAAATATTCGATTTCCTTTATTATATCTCGTTTCCTTATCACTATCTACTTCTATATACTATCTTTTCGTAAAAAAAAGCTTATCTAACTCTATTTTAAATATCGATATTTCTCTTGGCTAGACAAAAGTATTATATAATAAGCTCGATAGATGGTAAGAGGTTAAATCCTTCAAGATTGACGACCAAAATCATTTCCTGTTTTGCAACCTTTTCAGAGGAAGATGTGGATCTCTCATCTACGTCGTCAATCTGGACCTCTTCGTAGGTTGAATGATTTCACTTGGCATCAAGTTTTACGCCCGTTTACCGAATTAAAGATTTACCTTTATTCTATCACTGCTGCCTCAAGTCAAGTAGCAAGTAGTAATATCGCCAATTTCGGTCCAATGATCATCAAAGAGATGGATTACGAAGGTGCAAAGACTAACCTTCTAAGCGCTGGTCCATTAGCACTTTCCGTTTTCATCATGCTAATCTGTGCAGTTTTGGCAGATCGAAAAGGGATGAGATCTTCATTGCTTTTGCCGTGTTTGTCGTTGATCACCATTGGCCAATTTTTGATCTTTTTCGATACTCATTCGAAAAGCGTTACTTATGGTGCAATGTATCTAATCGCCGGCTTCAGTGGTCCTTGCTCTACCTTAATCACAGTATGGTGCGCCGGAAATATCGGACCGCAATACACAAAGATGGCGACTTTGGCTCTTTGTCTATTGAGCCACACGTCTGCAACGTTGATCAGTGTTGATCTGTTTCCTCCAACTTTGGCACGTTCATTTAGCGGGATCGATTTGTATAGTCATCGTAATTGTTTCTGCTTCTTTGTTGACGTTGGTATTGTGATTTGAGAATCATAAGAGAGCCTTTTGGCTGGAACATCGTACGATCCCATGAATTCCGTGTGGTATTTTGTGTTGAGACTCGCAACACTTCCGTCTGTTGAGTCTTACACCATTTCTTCTGTTGAGACTTGTACCATTTCTCCTGTTGAGACTGCTCCGGAGACTCTTGACGAATCCTGTGTGGCATCTTGTATTGAGTCTTGTACCATTTCTGCTGTTGAGACTGCTCCGCTGACTCTTGAAGAATTCTGTGTAGAATTTTGCGTTAAGTCTTGCACTTCCACCTTCCTTCCCTCCTTCTGCCCTTCCTCCTTCTCAGAACCCTTAATCTGGATCCATTTACAGTTTCTCTTCTTCTCCAGAGACTGCCAATATTTGCTTGTAAAAGCCTGATGAATGCGAGTGTAGAGACATCATGAATGAAGAAACTTTGACCGGCTTGATCAACCTCACTTCGAAACAAGCAACGATGACGTACTTCTTTGGTAATGTTGAACGGATGTAAAGCCAAAGAGTGTGAAGTGAAAGCATGGAAAGGAGGGCAGAGGAAAGACAAATGTTGATGTCAAGTGTGCCATTTCTTCTGTTGTGCCACTTGTTCAAATGCTATGTCATGATCCGATCTTGAGCGACGTACGAGATGATCATTCATGAATCTCGAAAGGTTTTATCCGGTCGGCTTTTGAATGCGGATGAGAAGAGGCCACCAACAGTCTCTTCTTAATCCGCCATCATCATCTTCTCCTCATTTCACCGTCATCATCCTCTTCCCATTTTATAGTCATCACCCTCTTCTCACTCCTCCCTCTTCTCCCTTTAGGTGTTTATGTTTAGAGCAGGGTCTTTGGAAAATTGCAAAACGAGAAGTTCTGGCTCATCTTACTCTCGTTACGCCAACAAGTCGGACAGGATAGACGCTTCATTGATGAAGTGTATTTGATCTGTCATCCAAACAGGTATGCGCTCAAGACCGATGCTTCTTCGACTGCCAGTGATCGCTTGCAAGAGCACCGTGAATGCGAGTGAAGAGTCATCCTCGAATGAAGAAAATTTTGCCCGACTCGAGATCGACCTCACTTCAACCTAACATATGATGATGAACTTCTTCGGCAACGTTGAACGGAGGAGAAGCAGTCAAAAAGTGTGAGGTGGGAGCATGATTAAAGAGGGCAGAAGAAAGACAATTGTTGATGTCAGGTGTACCATTTCTCTTGTTGAGGCTGCTCTGCTGACTCTTGACGAACTCTGTGTGGCATCTGGAGCAGTCTCTTGATGAATTCTGTACACGTGGTATTTTGTGTTGAGACTTGCACCATTTCTGCTCTTGAGACTTGTACCATTTCTGCTGTTAAGACTTGCATCATTTCTTTTGTTGAGACTTGCACTATTTCTCCTGTTAAGACTGCTCCGCTGACTCTTGAAGAATTCTGTGTGGAATCTTGCGTTAAGTCTTGCACTTCCACTTTCCTCCCTCCTTCTGCCCTTCCTCCTTCTCAGGACCGTCAGTCTGGATCTATTTACAGTTTCTCTTCTTCTCCAGAGACTGCCGTTGTTTGCTTGTAAGAGCCCGATGAATATGAGTGCAGATTCATTATGAATGAAGAGACTTTGACCGAATCAACCAGTGATGGACTTCTTCGGTAATGTTGAACAGATGTCAAGCCAAAGACGGTGAGGTGAAAGCATAAGAGCGATCTTGAGTGACGTACGAGATAACTTTCCATAAATTTTGAAAGGTTTCATCCGATCGAAAAAGGAAGATCTTGGCTGACTTGGACTCTATCAAGGCGTTCATACTTGTGAGCTCTTTCCATAAAGTGATGCGGGTCGTGTTTGTGTTGATTACCGCGATCAATGTTGTGTGACGACTTGAAAAGAGAGGTGTGTGATGCTGATTATACGATGGGTAGATCTCGAGTGATAAGAGATTGATGCCGAATGAATGAGATTGATACCGGTTGAATGAGATGTGATCAACAAGGGCGAAGTGAATGATGCCGGTTGGATGAGGTGTTATCATCGAATGAGAAGTGGATGATGCCGCTTGACTGAGGACGCATATGAGATGGCGTTCATTGAATTTCAGAGGTTTCACCGGTGTATCAATGGAAGACATTGGCTGGCTAGGTTGTATGCTGGCGTTTGTACTTGTGAGGTTTTTTTTGTGAAGTGAATTGATGCCATATTTGCTTGTATTTGAGTGCCACAATCTTTGACTTGTGAGAGATTTGTGATGCTGGTTGGATGACAAGTGGGTCTTGAATGACAAGTGGATGATGATTGGAATGAGATTGGGTGGTGGGGGTTGCGGTCGATCCGAAAAGGCGGATTATATATAATGTACCTTTCATCCATTCTACTCCTTTTGGACCTTGTATGTGTACGCCTGGATTGTCGAGACGATCTGGTGTGAAAATCTTGTCATATGCGGCCTGGTTGGATAGTCGCTCGCATACTACTGCATCTGACGAATGTTGAATTGGGGAATCCGAAGCGAACTATCGTGAACAATGTCGAGATTCGAATCGATCGATTTGGCGAGCGAAGGCGTTCCATGTCCATTACTGTATCGAGCTAGCTGTGTGCTGTGAGGGAAAAGAAAGGCAGAGAACTATCTATATAAATTCTCAATAAAGAGAACCCTCCACCATCTGTCGAGCTTGTTGTACGATGTTTCCATGGGCTGGATGAAAGCATCGATACTTAGAACGGAGTCAGATGGGCGCCTTTTAAGAGGGGAGTAGCGTGTGAGGGGAAAAGGGGAAAGAGTGAGAAGAAAAAAGCAGAGAAAGCAAGACCCTTACCCTTCACCATCTGTCGAGCTTATTGCACGATATTTCCATGGGCTGGATGGAAGCATAGATGCTCAGAACGGAGTCAGATGGGCGCCTTTTTGCGAAGGGAGAGCGTGTGGAAGTGGGTGGTGGTTCTGGGGTGAATTTGAAAAGGGAATTCGAGTATTTATACAAAAGACAGACCTCTCTTCTTATCAAAACGGGTTGATTGGGGATAGTAGTATACATGATTATTCTTATAAATACACAATTGTGCCTACACCGCTACGTACAGCTTATGATTAAGTCTTCAACCGAGACTGGATCGAATTGTCCCCGCTCTGATTTGCGTTCAAGGAAGATGACATCTTCCTCAAGGTAAAATGTCAAGCCAGCCTTGCCATCAATTGCGCGTGAAATGCGATAAAGGGGCATTCCACTTCTTGTGTCGGTCTTATTGAGTGATTGAACGATTAAATCAACCTCTGCAGCCGATTCTTCAACAATTTGACGGAAACTGGCTGTGCTCGTGGCTCCCCTTTCCATAAATCTCATTGTTCCTCTTTCTTTGCTCTTCTGCCATCTTCTATACCCTTTGTTCTTCTTCATCCGTTTGGTCCGAAACTTGCGTTGGAATTAAAAGTCCGCAAGCTTGTATGTCTCACGTCCATCACAGGTAACTGGTTTTCCCCGTATTCAACATTTAAGCACTGTGAAAGCTAATTATACCTTCACCATCGTTTATTTCCACCCTTTTGGAGCCTTCTTCCTTAGTTCATCTCCATTTGAGAAAACATGTGATCCATTCCTCCTGATAGATTGTCCGCACTTCCACAGATCTTCGTCTCCTTTCGTATATGGTCACAGCAACATCTTATCTACCGCCATTGGAAGTCCATCTGACAGACATTGATTATCTATTTGGACTTGTACATTGTAGATTTGTCCTGAGATTTGGTCATGATGCGAAAATGAATAAAGGTTGACCATTTGCGTATTTCTTTTAGGACTTAATCAATCTGGAAGAGTTCGAAGTAAAACCATCTTGAAGAATGTTGAGGCTCGAAACGGTCATATTGACGAAAGAAGGCTTTCCATGCTGCTGAGAAAGAAGGGGAGACAATCATTCATACAGCATCTCACAAAAGAGAACCCTCAACCATCTGTCGAACCTTAGGGAAGCATGAATGCTCAGAATGGAGTCAAATGGGCGCATTCCTGCGAAGAGCTGCGTGTGGAAGTGGGTGGTGGTGGTGGCAAAGTGAAATTGAGCAGGGAAGTCAAATATTTATACAATTCTTGGGTGTACACAATCTGCGGGATTTTATCGAATTCATGCGATCGCGTGCCGGTAGTATGAATACAGTGAACTTGAGATTAGCAAGCGAGGCCGCTCCATAGAGCACAACAAAAGATTCTTATTCTTCTATTGTGTACGTCACATAGGCAGAGCAGATAACCAATGTTCGTCAGATGGACTTTGAATGGTGTGATGTTACTGTCCAACGGGTAGGAGGTTGTATAGCAATGAGAGTGTATGCATCGGAAAGCGGACAGAAAGGTAACAGTGCTTTTGTATAGCCTCAATTGCAATTGCACCCAACTCTTTATGGGCGACTTCATGATATATTACATATGGATGTTAGGTATAGCTCATGCTCTTGGTGAGGGTGGTGAACGAATGGTTCTGGTTGCCTATGGCGGCAACGTTTCTAGTACCGATGATGAACGTGCTCGTTTCCTTGATACTTCCGACCAGCTTCCCGATCCAGCAGCTGGAATCACTGCTCCAAAGAATAAGCCCAGACCAACAATGCACGTTCAATCAATCAATCAATCAATCAAAGGAAGATGCAATCACTCTGTTGGAAACACGATTCCGAGTATATGACGAGGCATTGAGACAATCACGCTCAAAAGGCAGCAAACCATCTTTTATCGGATTTGTGACATTTGTCGATGCAATGAGTGCTCAGGTTGTTGCTCAGTCTATTCATTACCCGATCCCGGGCTATTGCAAGACAAGTCTTGCACCTGAACCTCGTAGTATCGTTTAGAGTAACATTTCCCTTCCTTCCAATGAAAAGCGTGTTCGACAACTTCTCGTTTCCGCTATTATCATTGCTTTGTTCGTATTCTATATTCCACCTTTGACATTCCTTGCTTCTTTGCTAAGTCCAAACACAATCAAGAAGTACTTACCAGGTCTGTACGATCTTTTACGCAAGAATAGACGATTAGAAGCACTGGTCAGCACCAACTTACCATCCGTTGTTGTGATAATCGGATTCAACGCTTTATTACCTCTCATCCTCGAATGGACAGCATGTCTACAAGGTATCAAAGCGGGTGGCTTGATCGAAATAAGCGTGTTGAAGAGGTATCATCTTTCTTGATAATTTCCGTCATCTTGATTTTCCTCATCACATCGACCGCATTAGGGGTACTCACAGATCTGGCTGGCAATCCGATAAGAATCATAGATAAGCTCGCTTAGTCTTTACCATAAGCAAGTCATTTCAGTTTGTCGTACGTGGTGTTCCAGTCATCGACCATCATACCATTGCAACTTCTACAATTACCGGTCACGTTTGGTCGTGCGTTTGGTCGACTGACGGCAAAGACACCTCGTCAACATGCTGAGCTAAATGCTCCATCTCTGCTATACTCTGGAAATATATATCCTGCCGCTTCGATGGTTTTCATTTTGGGCGTTCTTTACAGCATTGTCACACCATTGATCACCGTCTTTACAATAATCTACTTTGCTTTAGCATATTTGGTGTACAGGTACAGACTCGTATTCGTTTTCTACCGATCATACGAATCACGAGGACAAGCATGACCTTTGTCATCGATGCGTTGCATTTGGGCTCTACTGCTCTTTCAAACCTTTCAAATCTTCCAACTTTCCCTCTTCTCGGTTCGCAAGCAGTTGCTATTATCGAATTTGACGTTGCCTTTGATCGCTTTCACGTTTTGGTTCCAGCATTACCTCTCGCGAACATTCACAGAATTAAGCGAGTATATTAGCTTGAGCAGCATTGCCGAAATCAACAAGCCAAGTCTACAGCCAGGAACAGGAAAGACACAGGCAACGCTGGCACCATCAGCAGAGATCGCCAATACCGTCGCCAATAATGGATCAACGAATGACAACAGTAAGAAGCAACTAATTGAACAGCAAAGAAATCCGATTGCTGCTCTGCGATCGGAAGCGTTGGATGGAATCGATCCAAGTGAGACAGTATTATCACAAAAACGGTATTCGACAAAAGATGAAACATTATTCATTGCACAAAAAGATCGTCATACAGATTACAGAGAACCACCGGCAGCGGGCTACTATTATGGAATCTTGAACACCGGGCGGAGACGGTATGGACATCCTGCCATTGCTGGTACATTGCCGGATATTTGGCCTCCAGTTTGTGTAGATGACGACGACGAGAAAGATGACAACGCGCAAGATCAGAGCGTTTCTCAATCAGACACTGCTGGTTTACCTGCCGATAATAGCGATCGCGGATCATTGACGGGCGTTGGTAGTGTGCTGGGAAGAACACGAAGACAGAGCAGACCACACGAAGCTGTTGTGGTCTCTTTACGAAAGCGCAAATCAACTTTGATTTCTTCTTCAAGTCTGTCAAACGTCTCTGTGCATAATCAAAGACTGTCATCGCAAGAAGCGGATGGATCGGGAATAAGTGGATTGCCAGCTTCTACCAGCACTTCTACCGATGTAGCCGGTAAGACATCCGTCACATTCCCTCAACGAAAACAAAGACAGCCACAAGATACCCTGGATGGATCATGTGAAGAACCAGAGCATCAGCATGAAAATCCAAGTCAAGTATGGGGAGCAAGCAGAAGTCGTTTGCCGTCTACAGCAGAGCAAATCGAGGATGAAGGCAAAGAATTGATGAACCACAACATCTTGATACCGATACCGGCGATGAAGACGAAGAAGACGAAGAAGACGAATCCGAAGAGACCGCGGGCGCGTCTGTATGCATCGTAACTTACGTCAAATGATGCCTCCAGGCTCATTCCCTGGTTTTGAAGATTAGAGGATTCGCATATGATACCTAACGCTTTTTTTTTTGAAATATATCACGATATCACACATCACACATAAAGGGATGGGTAGAATTCAGACAAACACACCTTATGTCTGCTTCCCGATGGATATACTTTCTTTGCTTTATAACTTTTTACCAATTGAGCAACTATCCATACCACTCGAAGTCCATCTGACAGACATTGATTATCTATTTGGACTTGCACGTTGTGATTTTATCTTAAGACTTGGTCATGATGCGAAAATGAGCATAGGCTTATAATTCCAATACTCCTTTTGGGCCTTAATCATTCCCATTACGGACGTTGTGCTAGAAGAATGCGGAGTAAAACCATCTTGAACAATGTTGAGGCTCGAAACGGTTAATTTACCGAAAGAAGGCGTCCTATTTCCGTATTTATATCGATGTAGCTGTATTATGTAGGAAAGAAGGGGAGAGAATATCTATGTAGCATCTTACAAAAGAGAACCCTCTACCATCTATCGAACCTTTTACAAGATACTTTCGTCTATCTATAAGAAATCACTCGCCTAGATTTAAGAGTATCAGGTTTAAGGAACGGAGTTAGATAGACGACTTTTGAGAGGGGAGAAGTGTGTAAGTAGAAAAGGGGAAAGAGTGAAAGACCCTTACCCTTCACCATCTGTCGAGCTTGTTGTATGATGCTTACATCCAGTCAAGGAAAAGATCGATGCTCAGAACGGAGTCAGATGGGCGTATTTTTGCGAAGAGCTGCGTGTGGAAGTGGGTGGTGGTAGTGTCAAAGTGAGATTGAGCAGGAAAGTCAAACATTTATACAAATCTTGGGTGTAAAAGGGTGGAGGCAAACTAACAAAAGAATAAAGTTTACCATCATTCTCATTTGACCATAATATAACAATGTCCTCTAGATACGGTGATCGTGCACCTGCACGTAGTTATCGTGACTTGGATCGAGAACGAGATCGCAGAAGCGTGAGTCCATCTAGACGTGGATGCAATCAGGATGAAAGAGAAAGAGATGGAAGGAGGTACGATCGAAAAAGTCCACAAAGAGATTATCGAAGAGAAGCAACATCTTCACGTCATGAAGATCGTCATGTAAGAAGAGATGATCGTTATTCTCAACGAGATGGCTATCACAGAAGAAGGGATCCATCTCCTCCCACACGACAAGCAAGAAGGGATGAAGAAGAGCGTAAACAGAAACGACAAAAAGAGAAAGAAGAAGAAGAAGAGCAGCAAGTATCACTGGCAGCTGCTGATGCTAAAGCAAAGCAAGAACTAGAAGAAAGAGCTCAAAATGGCGATGAAGATGAAGACGATTTGACGGAAACTGGCTGTGCTCGTTTCTTGGCGGGATGGTTTTGATCTTGACTTTTTGATTGTTGAATCAGCTTCGTATTTACGCTGCAACTGTTTCAGATCTGGCATCTTGAGAGACAAGCGATCAGATCGTAGAGCATCATCCATCATCTGTAAAGCTGCTTGAAAGCCGATCTGCACGCCCTCACATTCGTCGACGTGCTTCGTTTCAAGGTATGATTTCCACTTGCTATACCAGTCTGCAACCTCTACTTTATTGCTCTTCGGATTGGTGAGCATCGCATGCATCTGTTCAAGCCAATTGGGTATAAAGCCTGTCAACATGACTTTGGACAACATTCTACTGCCCAGCAAAGGCTTCCATTGTAGAACATCCTTCAAAGGCTGTCTATCTTGCGCTCGAGGGTTTGCAGTGATCTTGAGCTCCTGCCTCAGATACGTTGACAGCTTCTCCACCACATACTCCAACAGCATCGAATCCCATTCGCTTGTACGGAAAACGTCTCTCTATCTACGTAACTCGGATGGGATACCCTTTGAGACTTTCTATGATTTGAGTGATGAACGAATTCGTCTCTTTGACTCTGAGATGACATCGTCCATTTGATGATGCAAGAGCGGCATCCATGGGAATACAACTTTGTATAAAGCACTCTTGCCATCCCAATCAGAAACAGCAGAGCGCAATTTAGGAAGGATGAGTTGATAGGTGACATTATCGCGAATGAAAGCCGGTAAGAGGGTGTCCAAGATTCATAGAACTTCGTTACTGCAGTCGAACCGAATACGTCCCATTTATTGTTTAATGTAGATCGCACCGGTGGCATCTAAACATTCCACAGAAGAGATTGACATAGCGTCATGATCTCTTCTTTGACTGAAATGCGGAGCGCACCACTGATGCTCTTCAGAGGGATGCAAACCCGGGTAGGATCTTGCAGCAATGACCATTGAGATAGCTCACGCTTTAAAATCGGAGTAATTGCTCCAACAAGCGCTGCATCAATTTACATCTCGGCGATGGCATCTCTATGGCGTTGTAGGATGTCCTATACTGGTTGCATGAAACTGTCGAGGCCGATCTTTGGGTCAATCGCGGCACGTTTTCCAAGCAACTCAATCTCTCCAACGATTTTGGCAATAGTTTCTACACGATCGTGCTTGGTAACAAGATTCTGTTTGCGACGTACGGCTTCATGCAATTCACGCTCGAGCCACTTACGACGATCTTGAATAGCTGACCCTTCATTTGCTAACATGTCGAGCGCTTTCGAATTTCCATCACAAATGAGCCGAAGATTATGTCGAATCTCGATTAATTGTGTGCTGTCATTTGTCGGGACAGCATGTTTTGCAAGGGCAGCAGATAAAGATGAATACTCTTTACCAGTAGCATCAAAGATGATTTGATCTCCCCACTTGGAGCAACATTATGGCCATGTTCTGCCAAGATTTGTTCATAGGTACGATGTTCAATTTCAGGCTTTCGCGATTTACGTTCGGGTTTTGTCCATGCGTGAGTTTCAGCTTTTGATGAAAGCTTTTTGGCTCTTGTACTTCTTCTCTCTTTGTGCTCCTCATCTGAGCTGACTTATTCACCACGTCTACGTGCTTCTTCTTTTGCTTATTTCGTCTTTTCTTTAATACCGCCAAACGCTATACCTGCACGTTCCGGTCTTTGTTTGACTTCGATCGGTTTTACGATACCTTCGCCTTGTTTACCAAGACCACCTCCAGACCAACCCATCTGAGCGAGGTACTTTGCCGGATCAAACT
>NW_020289947.1:1198855-1249167 GCF_003144205.1 Meira miltonrushii
TGATCCGTCATTGTGGGCGCCGTATTGAAAGCATTGCGCATCTCAATCTCCTCTTCCTCTTCAGCAGCTATGCGAGCAAATCGTTCCATTTCAGAAGAGCTAGAGTCAGCTACACTCTGATCAATGTCAGATTCGCTCACATCCATTTTACAAGTACAACGGTTGAGTTATGGTACAACGATTGTGCATATAGTCTATCGATCCTATCGTTGGATTCCTGCGATACGCCATTGCTCAAATTGATCTTCTACGCACCGTAGAAGACTGATCGGGCCACAATCGTTCACAGCAACGATTATGTTCCTGCATCCCGATTTGAGTGGTCCATAGACGTTGATGAGTTGGTTTTGCTGTCCACCGCGTTGTGCATGACGGCCTTTTGTCCTCCTCGGCACTTGATAGCCAGGCGAAAGTTGTGCAAAAGGGGTCGAGATGAAGTCCAGTAGCCCAACCAATTGATGGCATATCCTCTCGATGGAGCTGGTCTGTGAGAGGATGGCACCATCTTCAAATCGTTCCTGTGCCTCTTTAGCCTGTCTTTGTGCTTAAGCTTCTCTCACAGCTCCCTTTCCATAACTCTCATTATTCCTCTTTCTCTGCTCTTCTGCTATCTTCTATACACTTTGTTCTTCTTCATCTGTTTAGTCCGAAACTTGCTTTGGAAGTGAAAGTCCGTAGACTTGTATGTCTCACGTCCATCACAGCTAATTGTTATTCCCCGTATTCAACATTTAAGTACTGTGAAAGCTAGTTAAACCGTCACCATCGTTTATTTCTACCCTTTTGGAGCCTTCATCCTTAGTTCACCTCCATTTGAGAGAACATGTGTGATCCATTCCTGCTGATAGACTGTCCGCACATCCACTAATCTTCGTCTCCTTTTGTATAGGGTCACAGCAACATCGTATCTACCGCAATTGGAAGTCCATCTGACAGACATTGACTATCTATTTGGACTTGTACATTGTGGGTTCATCTTGAGATTTGGTCATGATGCGAAAACGAGTAAAGGTTGACCATTTCCGTACTTCTTTTGGGCCTTAATCATTCCTATCACGAACGCTAATCTGGAAGAATTCGAAGTAAAACCATCTTGAACAATGTTGAGGCTCGAAACTGTCATATTGACGAAAGAAGGCTTTCCTTGCTGCTGGGAAAGAAGGGGAGATAATCATCTATGTAGCATCTCAAAGTAGAGAACCCTTCACCATCTGTCGAACTTTTGCCTGATGCTCTCATCCAGCCCAGGGAAACATTAATGCTTAGAATAGAGTCAAAGAGGCGCATTTTTGCGAAGAGCTGCGTGTGCAAGTGGGTGGTGGAAGTGGGATGAATTTGAAAAGGGAAAGTCAAGGCGAACCTCTCTTGGGTGCACCCACTCTGCAGACTTTTCGTAATTCATGCGACCATGTGCTAGCAGATGCGACTATTGCGTATGTCACATAGGCAGAGCAGATAATCAATGTCCTGGACTTCGAATGGTGTAGATTACTGTCCAACGGTTAGGAGGTTGAATCGCAATGAGAGTTTATGCATCGAAGAGCGGACAGAAGGGTAACAGTGCTTTAATGTAGCCTCCATTGCAATTGCACCCAGCTCTTTATGAGCGACTTCATGATACATTTCAGATGGATGTTAGGTATAGCTCATGCTCTTGCTAAGTCTGGTGAACGATTGGTTTTCGCTGCCTATGGCGGCAACGTTTCTAGCACCGATGATGAAAGTGCTCGTCTCCTTGATACTTCCGACCAGCTTCCCGATCCAGCAAGTAAAGTAGGCCAAGAAGCCATCCGGCAGCAATTGCACTTGATGTGACGTGATGTTGGCGCCAGAATTCCCGATTCCGCAGTTTGCATAACCACTTTCTATGCTAGTCATCACTGTCCCACTGCCTGCGATTTTGAAGAGTTTCTTCACGTTATGGGGCAAGTCCTGTATGTGATGTTTCTTGTTTCGAATTGCACGTAAGAGAGCGGCAATACTTTTTGGGTCATACTTCCTTCTCTTGTTCAAGTCTTCCATCACTTGTCGATCCAATCGACGATGCCAATCATTTCCAACAATGTCCACTGCGTTCGCCTCCAGTGTCACGAGGACGAGGGGAGCGACTGGAGGATCACGCTCCATAATATCAGATCGATCACTTGCGTCCTGCAAGAAGGATAACCTACGATAAGAGTCACAAAAGTATGGATGCGACAAAATCTTTAAGGCATCTGGCATTTGCTCAGGCTCATATTTGGTCATTGCACAGATCAAACGTTGAGCTTCATGTCCCTCTTCTCCCAATCCATCCAAACGTTGAAGGTCAATCTATCGTCGCAAGATGTTCACCTCCCTCTCAAAGCGTAAGCCAAATGGATGATCGCCATTCGTAATACATCAAGCACCCTAATGCAAAGATGTCGATTGCTCTTGTCAATCGTTTCCGATCTTCTGAACGCTTTGACTCGCCACCGTTTTCTTGATCGCTTACGGAAGTGAAGGACGAAGTACTATCGCACGTATCAGCACCTGCATCTAGGTTGACATCACCACGCAAGATCTCTGGAGCACGCCAGCCAAAAGTTCCTTCGGGATTGTTTACTGTTTGACTGAAGCTCATTTGTGCAACTCCGTCGAGCCTTTTCGAAAGCCCAAAATCTGACAAGAGCATCTTCAATTCCCCTTTTGAAGTTTGTGAAACCAAGATGTCTTAGGCTCGATATCACGATGAACGATTGAAAGGGAGTGAAGGTGCTGTAAACCTGAAGCAATTTGCGAGAGTGCTTTTTCGGTTTTAGAATGGCGCTCAAAGATTGATGCTCGTTTGGCTTTTCAATAACTTCGGCAAGATTTGCAGGGCACAATTCCAAGGCGATATACAAGAATGAATCGGTCACCTCTTTGTAAAAGTATCGGATTACGTTTGCATGATTGTCAGCAGACTCCAACAACGAGACCTCCTTGGACGCAACATCAACGAAATCTCTCAATAGCCTCTTTACAGCTACTGCACGACCTTGGAAATTCCCCTTGAAAACGATCGTGCCGGAGGAGCCATATCCCAGGATCTCATCAGAGATGATCAATGATCGATTCATCGGATCACAGATGACTCCCATCGAACCGTTGCTCAAAGCAACTTTCGATCCTCCATCCGCTTCCAAGGTGACAGGGCCAGCAACGTTTGCAATTGTCTTTTCGACAACTTGGACGTTTTCTCTTCTTCTTCTTGAAGCGCAGAGCTTCCCATACCGGCGGTATGCTTTTCTTTGCCATCCACACTTCCGCTATCTTTTTCAACATCGACCGCATCTTCCTTCTCTGTCACTTTTTTGGATTCACGTTGAGCAACAGCATTGCCGGCTCTCTTTCCGCGTCTTCGCCTTTTCGTTGCGGCGGATACACTTGCTTCGCCCAACGTAGTGTTTGAAATGGCATTTTGATCGATGGCCGAGCTCGAACCTTCTGAAAAGGGATCTTGTTCACTGGTAAGCGGCTTGTCAGGAGCTGTCTCGGTAAAGGTTACCTTTTTTCCGCCAATTGATAGAACGGATGGCGACACGTGGGTATGAGGAACAGGCTGTCAGGCCATATTCTTCACCATTTGGCCAACCTCAACAGCACTTTGTCGTCTATATTCCACACTTCCGATGTACAACAATCCACAAAAAACTGCAAAGAAGAAGAGGATAGCGATTTGCGTGGTCACTACGGTAGGAGAGGACCATGAAGATGATGCGTCCTTCAGCTCTTTTGCTCGGACCTGATTCTCGAGCCTTTCCGTTCGAGAGGTTTCTTGCCCGTTCTTTGTAAAGCCATCTTCGATTCCTAAAAGCGGAACATGACCCGGACCAAGACCAAGCAATTCATCAGCTCCCAGATCATCATAGGCATACCCCTACAAATCGTAAGAGCCAAGCAAACAGCCTGAAGCAGAGCACGATCTATGCCTGAAATCATCGTGATGAGTATGATCGCTCGCACCGATGCCTGCAGGTGCTCGAGGAGAGAAGGCTACCAGAGGATATTGATCGCTCCCCATTGCAAACAGGTGGCCGTTGGAAACGCCCAAATAAGTTGCTTTGCTCCTTTCCAATACCGACTCCCTGGAAGAACGATCACCGATTCTTCCTAATCCGTGAGTTGAATACTTCGACCCTGCACCTATCCGGGAGAAGATATCATTCAATGTGCTCTTCGGATGCGGCAACAAGAGCGGCTGAAGGTAATCGTTCGAACTTGATGGAGAATTTGCGTAGACGACATCAAAGATCCCTGCTACAGTTGCGCCTAATTCACTGATCCATAAAGTGCGATCGTTCTTTTCGGTTGACTTCATGCTATGCTGAGACGAATCAAAGCACATGATTGGACTTTCTTCGGGCATTCCAATCATTGTTCTTTTATCTGGTGAGAATCCTCTCGAAAGCCAGAGCTCTGCGATATCACGATCGGCAGAATTAGGGGAAAAGGTACTGAAATGAAGCGTCTGTGATTAAGCAGGTCGACCGCGTAAGTGAAATGTGAGAGTATCATCGGTTTTGCTTATATATACCCACTCTTTGGATCGATCGCTCTCGTCGCCACACTTTTGATCTTTGCTTTCATCATCGTCTTTTGAAGAACACCAAACGCCAGCGCTACTCTACGACCCACCAAACACAGCGCCAATCTTTCCACTACGAACGTCTAATTCAACTAAAGACGTACTTTTATGTGGCAGGGGGGACATGTCCGTGCATTTGAGTACGCCCCTGTTGCCACTTGGGCATGAATCTAGGCCTGCAGGAATGGTGAGAACTACTTCGAATGAACCGACGATAAGACTAACAAATGGATAATGATGGTTGTGATAACAATCGATTCAGTAAAAGAAGTGCAATAAGGTACATTGTACTATATACACTTTTTATCTATAGAGATGAAAGACACAGCAAGATGTTATAAACATAATTGCATCATATTTAGACACAAATCTCTGTCAAATCCATGCTGACGCTCTTTCTCTCTTGAGATAGTCGATTGCCTTATTGAGGTGAGTCATTTCTGTTTCGACTCGATACGGAGACAGAAATTGTCTTTGGACTTGTTTTAGTGAGTCTTGATCCATGTTACTGTATACTGCTTTGGCTGATTGAGGTCTTTTAGGATGTTATCGATTGGTTATGCTTACGGCTATGTAATCGGGCTTTGATGATCTTGATTCAGGAGTATTGATCGATACTTTCACCCTGATGATGTATTTACTTGGTTTTCCAACTGACCTAGACCGCCATGGCATCTTCAATGCTTTGTACGACGAGAAGGATATCGATGTACAGCAACATGCTTTGGAACTTTATTCATTCCAGCATGTGCACTTGAACCTATGCCAATACCTGTTAAGCCTGCAACTGTTGCTAAACCGCTTACTTGTTTTACATTGTATAACTTTTGTGCTTGCATTTCAGCTGCATGACTGGTTGCCATTTGATAAACTTCTCTTGATGCGCTTGATGCAGCACTTGAAGCTGCAATGGATGCTTCCGTATTGATGGATCGTTTGTTCACCATCATCATCGGTAAGATATGCGAGCGAGAATGAGAAGTCGATTGAATACCTTGACCAAGAGGACCTTTTCTTTCAATCGTCTTGTCATCGGCCATAATCAGCTTCTGAGCATGGTCGGGCAGGGTAAGATGTGAAGAGTAAACAGCAGGTAACGCATTCACTGTCATCACGATCAGTGAACACACAATAACCCAAAAGGATGTGTTTGTCAAAGCTTGGAAGGATGATCGATGCATTGTTTGTGAGTATAATGAGAACAAGATGGAGATATGATCTGAAGGAGCAGAAGTAGTTGCTATTCAATTCTTAAATACTTTATTTTATTTGACGCCTTCCTTCGGATAACTTTTTTTGTGGGGTTCATGCGGGGTTTGTTTACGATCATCGCCTTATACACATCGCAAATGATGCAATGCTATGCGAAGACTTCAATTACGACCGTTTTTCTTACGTTCTCTTCGTTCACGAGATGTTGATGAATCAACACGATGCAGTGATGATGGAACAGGATTGCCTGTTCGTTGCATATATTTGTGCTCTGCCCATGCAGCAGTACCTAAACCCGCAACCCCAACAATAGCTGTTGCGGCCAATCCTGCCCCTGATCCTGCCGGACTTCGCTTCTGAAATTGCTCAGAAAGAACATCATCGCTTTTCGTGGGCAAAGCCATTATGATGTTTACAAATAAGATAATGATCAAAGTTAATGCGAAGAAATGCATTTTTGAAAAAGCTTATCTCGAGTGTGGTTTCCTTATATTCTCTTTTGTCAACGCCAGCGTCGATGATTTGGTCAAGAGCTAAAAGTTGTGGCGAGCATTCTACCAGAAAAGTGACTCATTCTACTCATCTTTTGTCCATCGTTGTTGGGGCTTTCCAACATACGGCTGTCAAAAGGCGTAAAGTTGGGCTAAAGCTCATGAGTAATCTTTCATTCGGGGCTATCAATAAGATTTACGCCTTGGGGCCATCGAATGACGGGAAATGGAGACACTTTACCTCTACGGATAGCAGTTATCCTCAGTATACGTCATCGGTGCATAAAGAATCTATTGTCAAAGTATACTGTACAGGGTTGACTAAAGAAAAGGGCTACGAAAAGTGATACTGTTCACTTGGCTGCTGCTGGTGGTGATGAACCGTTCGTCATACCTATTGCAGCAGCTCCTGCAGCTGCACCTCCAGCGAGTAGAAGTCCAGCTTTAGTTTTACTCATTCCACCTTTTGCCGGAGCATTTTTTGCTGGAGCATTTTTTGCTGGAGCATTTTTTGCTGCTTCCATTGCTCTATTCTGTGCTGCAACTCTTTTTCTTCTACCTCCTCTTGTTCCAGTACGCTTCACTAATTGTACTTCTCCTCTTGCTTGAGATCTGTCTGATTCTCCTTCTTGTGACAGATTTGATTCCATATCGTCTTCTTCTACTAAATCGAACTCAAAACCATCATCTGTAATTTTGATAACTTTCTTCATCTTTCTAGCACTAGTAAGCGGTCCGATCCTGTATAGGTCTGAGAAAGAACGATGAAAGGGCTTACCCAACATTGAACCATTGGTTGAAATTTGGTGGTTGTCTAGTTCATCATCTTCTAAGGGATTCATTCCTTTCTCATCATAACCTATAGAAGAATAGTCTGGTAAACGCATCACATATGCTTGAATTGTGCAAGCTTGTTGAAGCGCAAAACAGATCAACACAATCGATTGAGTCCACTTCATCTTGATCGTCACAGAAATTACACTGTACACTGTCAAAGTGATTACTGATTTACTTGAGTCTACTATCAAAGCGACTTTAGGTTGTTGTGGTTTAATAAGAAGATACATGACGAAACATTTACCTCTCTTTATACCACTTTTTTTCTAACGCCCACAACCATCAAACATCCTCTATCAATAGCCAAAAAAAAACATCTCATAGCCACGAAAGGGGGCATTGGAGAGAGGGGCAATCAGTATCCTATAGTAAGGTTGCCGACCTCGTTACATCTACGCCGCGAAGGTGGGAAAAAGGCATAAACTATGAGCAGTGCTTCTCTTCGGCCAGTAATTCTGAAGTTATGATCTTCAAAGCAGAGAGTTGGAAAGTGATTAAGCATGTAGATTTGCAATCGTATTAAGTGGCCTATAGTAGAACACAATTGAGCTTTGGCAGGAGAAAGACTCTTTCGGTTTGATGCTTTCTGAAAATAGATATGATTAACAAGATATGAACAAAAGAAATACAAAGAGGTAGTATACATAATAAAGCTGTAAATATTCTTATTCTAGGCCGGTGCTGTATTTCGCTTACCTCCTCCACCATCGCATATCACATACACTGCTGCTGCCTCTCCGACCGCACCTTTACCAAGCATCATTCCAGCTTTGGCTTCACTTATTCCATCTCTTGCAACAGCTGGAGCCAGAGCAATTCCAGCTTGCTTTGCTCAACTTTGTGCTGCAGCCCTTATTCTTATGCATCCTCTTCTTCAGTCACGCTTCACAAATTGCACTTCTTCTCCGTCTTGGGATCTTTTGTTTTTATGTTTTGCCAGACCTACAGCACCAGCAACAACACCACCTAATGCTATTGCACCACCCACACCAGCTACAACTTTCGCTCCTTTTCCAAACCCTTTACGTGCAGTCGATCCTGCATTGCCACCACCGCCTTGATGTGGTACAACTGCACCTCCTCCTTTATGTGGTACAATTGCACCTCCACCCTTGTAGGGAACAATCGCTCCTGTATGTCCGTTTAACTCTCGTTTTTGTAACACAATCGCTTGGTCCATGTCTTTGCCTTCTTCTTCGATGTCATATACAAAATCTTTGTTTTCGATTTTGATCATTTTTCTCATCTTTTTAGGCTTCGGAGACAGTTTACTGCTATACAGATTTGAATAAAAGCGATGAGCAGGTTTACGCATCATTACGTTAATGGTTGATACTTCACTTGCTCCTCCTTCGTCATCTTCTAAACGAACTTTTTCTTCAGCATCGTAACCTAGAGAGGAAACTTTTGGTAGAGGTGTCATGTTTACTTGGACTATACAAGCTTGTTGAAATACTAAAGACATGATCACAGTTAATTGAGTCCACTTCATCTTGATAGTCACAGGAATACACTGTCAAAGCGATTTCTGAAATGTTTGAGTCACTGTCAAAGTGACTTTTGGGCGATGGAGAAGGAAATACAGTCAAATATATGCCTTTTTATGTCACTTCATCATACGCTTTTCCAAGGCGCATGCTAACGCCAATGACCATCGGAGTTCTCTTTCAAAGTAACGCCTATAGCCATCAGATGCATCTTTCCAAGATTTTAAGGGGCATAAAGCGAAAGGGGATTCAGTATATCAAGCCAAGGCTGCCAATCACTTTTGAGCCGGGCTACGCCGCGAAGGCTTGAAGAGGCAAATGTTTAAAGCAGTGCTTCACTTCAGCCATAACTTGTAGTAATGAGTAATGACCATCGAGAGATAGCATGTAGACTACAGCCCCGATCCAATAATGTGGACCTACCTTTCTATTGAACAATCCGCCATATGATCTGATCGGAGTTCAGGCGGGAATGACTCTCACAACTCCAAGTCCTTCAAAATAGAAATAAAACGCAACTCATGAATAATACAAGTATAAGCAGGTTGAATACAAGAAATGAACATGGAAAGAGTTACCCTACGCAGGTGCTATATTTGGGTCACCTGTCCCACCTTTGCCTGCCACATGCACTGCTGCTGCACCTAAAGCCGCTCCTCCAGCAACTATCATCGCAGCTTTTCCTTTACCCATTCCACCTTTTTTTTCTGGTTCTCGATTAGCTTGCGAGTTTGCTTCCCTTCGTGCTCTTGCGGCTCTTGTTCTACCTGCTCCTCTTCTTCCACCTCGCTTTACAAATTGAACTTCTTCTTCTGCAAGATCTCTTTTACGAGTAGTTATTGAAGCGGTCAAACCACCCACTGCCGCTACTGTCGTTGCTACTGTTGCAATCTTTGCACCTCTTCCATAACCTGTTTTTGGTGGTAGTGCTGGATGAACCTTTCCTCCTTGATGTACTACAATCGCACCAGGTGGCTTATACGGCACAATTGCTCCGGTATGCGAGTTCAATTCTCGTTTGTGCAGCGGGTTTGGTTGGTCAAGATCATCTTCTTGATAGTCAATCTCGAAGCTTTTGTCCTTGATTTTGATCCCTTTTAATATCTTTTTGCGGTTGTCAAAATGATCACTTTCGTATGAGTTCGAGATTGAGCCATAGAAAGGTTGGTGTAATTTTGCTATTGCTTCGTCTTGCAGGCCATAGACTTCTTCTGAACCAGGATCTAAAAAAGTGAATTTTGAATATGAGATCACATATGCTTGAATTGTGCTGGCTTGTTGAACGGCCAAATAAATGAATACAATTAAGTCAGTCCACTTCATCTTTCGGTCTTTTATCATAGGAGCTCACTCTCAAAGTGACTTCTGCAGAATAAATGATGAATACTCTACTATCAAAGTGACCTGTTATTTGATGGTAGGAGATGAAGAGCTTCTTAGAAGCGAGACACTACTATATTTTTCGGAAAGGCTTGTTTTGACGCCTGTTGCTTTTTTTTCAAAGATTGCCAAGTGAGTATCTGAACGACGAAAGGGGCTTATCATCGGGGCATTCGCATAAAAATCATTCCGGCGCCGAGCAAAGCCACGAAGGCGTAGGAAGAGATGGGAATCCAAGGCACTTCCTTTCTTCAGCCACCCTTTTGATCGATGCAAGACAAACATGTCAATCTGACCAGTACAATCTAATCAGTGGCAAATCAAAAAGCTGGAATAGGGCAAACAAATGAGTCATATGCTCAGCAAGCAGGTTTGCTTACGATTCCTGACCTGCTACTAAAATACAAGATTGATACAAGATGCTCCGCACTATTATTAAAAGTCAGAAAGATAGAATTGAAATCAAACATGAGAATACAAATTGGTGTACATAACAAATACAATAAAACAAAGGATCTCAAATCACGCTGGAGGTGCATTTGGATCACCACCACCGCCGCCACCGCTCATTGCGTGAACAGCTGTAGCTCCTGCAGCCGCTCCACCAGCAACCAGCAAAGCAGCTTTTCCTTTGCTCATACCTCCCTTCTTCGCAGGTCCGGGTGCGGGGTTATGTTGTTGTTGCGCTGCTGCGGGTTTCTGTTGTTGCTTGCCTTGAGAAGGTGCGTTTGCTTTTGCTTCAGCTCGAGCAGCTTTGGCTTCAGTTCTTCTTCTTGCTCTTCCTCCTCCTCTTCCACGCTTGAACAATTGAATCTCTTCATAAAACGGTGAAACTTTATCATCTTCTGGTTCGATCAAAGGGAATGTTCTGATCATCTTGGTATGAAAGTGATGATTATCAAATGTATTCTTTCTTGGAAACGGATGAAGTCGCTCAACTTGAATGTCATTTGGGATCATGATCTCTTCAACCTTCGACTCCAATTTCTCATCTTGCGTGTTTGAGTCCACATAGATACGTGCACCATGACATTGTCGAAGAGTAAAGATGAGACAAACGGCTACCTGAGCACATTTCATCTCGTTGAACGTTTCTGTTAATGAGTAAGTCTACTATCAAAGTGACTGTTGCTTGTGTGAAAGAGAGAAGAGATTATGAGTATGAATATCATCTTATATACCTTCATCTTTTCTTTCTTTCTTCTGAAGGCTTGGGGAGCACGCCTACCGCCTTATCCTTGAGAATGAAAGGGGCTGAAGTTGATGGGACATTTTCTTGGGTGACAGTACTGAAACAACTCACGCCATAGAGGCGTAAAGACCCGAAGATCTGAAAACACTTCTCTTTTGTAGCCCCATCGTTTCTTTATAAACATTGCTGACTCTTTCTTGGTCATGGCGACACAATCTACAAACAAACATTTCCGACTCAAGAAACAATTGCAAGAATGAGAACCCAAGTGACACCATTTATTCATGAATTTATAAAACTGAATGAAAACAGGTGAAAGTGAGGAGATTCATCTCAGAAATGTATACATACGTACAGAGAACAAAGAAGAAGTATGTACAAACGGAATCTACACTGAAAGTCTGCGGGTCTTGATAAAACATCTGCCTATTTAGCAGGCGGCGGTGTTGACGATGCGGCATTAGGTTCAGCAGCAGGAGGGCTACTCGAACCACGATAGAAATGCAATCCTGCTGCTCCAACAGCCGCACCTCCAGCAAAGAATGCGGCAGCTTTACCTTTCGGAATCTTGTTCCTTTTCTCCAAAGCTTGGAAAGATTCTTCTTCTTGACGTTTCATATACTTACCTTTTTGTTGATGATTTTTGATTGCAGCAATTCCAGCAATTCCACCTACTACAGCAGTAGCCAATGCAACTCCTGCCACTGCCTTTCCAGCTTTGCCACCGAACTTCTTCGTTTTGGCAGCAGCTGATGTTGCTGAATGGGCAGCAGATTCAGCAGAATGAGCAATACTACTACCACCGCCACCACCAGTAGGATGCGTAATATGTTTACCAGGATAAATGGTGTTACCAGCCGGAACAACATCAGGAGCAACTGCAGGTTTTGTTGGCACTGGAAATTGGTTTCCTCGCTTCTCCAGGAATCTCCCTTGATCATCGTCATCGTCTCGAATGCCCTTTACTCTTGCCACTTTGACCATCTTCATGTCCGAAAGCGGTGTATGGTGGTCGTGTAGAGTGGTGTATGAACCAAGATATTCTTTTGGCTCTTCTTTGCCATTTGTGCTCGGAGGGATATTAAGCAATTGCTGATGTGGATTTAGTTTCAACACAAGGTCTACTTCTGATACCTCTCCACCCTCGATTTTCAATGGTGATCCAACCTGCTCTTGAACTGCACATACTTGTTGAATTGCCAGGAAAATGATAACAGTAAACTGAGTCCACTTCATGATAATGTTTGAGAATCACCTGAGGAGCAGATCTTGACCAGAATAGGAAATTGAGTTTTCTAGAGAAATGCGCATTTTATATTTTCGACAATTGATCTTTTCATGACGTAGATCCAAGATTTTCGCCTTCGGGTAATGTTCGGGGTTCGTTGAGACTTTCACCAATTCGGATGTCTCGTGTGGGACGCAGAGAATGGTTGTAAGGCATCATCTTGGACTTTTAATAGAAATAGGGGCTTTGAAAGGTATAGCACGTTTTATCATCAAAGAGGATGGAAATAAGAATGAGAATGAAATCAAAACGCACTGCCCTCTGTGTGTTACTAATTGCGTGTGCATGACTCGAGCATCGAGGTCTATGTCCGCTCATGCAGAAATATCCCATTACGATGTCAACATGTCAAGTTAGTATCGGGTCATATCAAGACCAGGTCACCTATCAAAATGCGGGGCTAAGAACAAGTGTGGCTGTTTAGCAGATCCTTGAAGTCACTTCAACTCATCCGAAAGGATATGCCCGGCTTGGGATGAGGCAGTGCAGATTCATGTGTGAGTGATTTAAAAGATGGCAGTGCTCTTACTACGCCTAGCATGATATGAATTAAAATTGAATATGAGAAGTAGGCATCATTTATCAACAAACAAAAGCTCCAGTTGAAGTACTGAAGAATCCTTTACTTTGCAGGAACACCTGCATTTGGATCAGCTTGTCCACCGCCACTTGGTTTACTGAGATGTTTCATACCCAAAGCACCCAAAGCAGCTCCCCCTGCTAACAAAAGAGCACCTTTCAATTTGCTTCTCTTCTCAAGAGGTTCATTGAGACTATCTTGACGTTTGATTAAGTGTGCTTCTTGATTAGAGTCCTCATCAATCTCAATTCTGATGCCATCAGGATGATCATTAATTCTAATCATCTTAGCCATTTTCTTATAGCTAGGATGTTCTCCACCATGGTATAGAGAAGAGAAGTGACGATGTGCTTTGAAGGCTTCCATTGGATAATAAGGGATTGGCTCTGCTTCGATTTCTTGATTGACATTCATCCCAGGAGGAGATTCTATTTCCTCAACGCCTACTAAAGGCCTTTGATGTTCTTGAATTGTGCATGATGATTGTTGAATTGCTACAAAAACGATCACAGCCAGCTGTGTCCACTTCATATTTATGATTTACTCTTTACAAGTATATTGAAAAGGAAAGGAAATGAAGAGAGATCAATCTCTTCTTATATACTCAACAAACAAAGCATGATTCAACGTCACATTTTCAGCCTATCGCCATCGGGCCTTCTGTAAATGCATGTGGCTGTTCGGCGGCGGGTACGCATTTAATTCGGGTATTGTTGCCATCTTGCCAACTTCCGTTTAGCTTAATGCTGTGCCTTTACTTTTTTTCGTTTTGCATTTTTAATCTTTTTGTCAAGACAGATCAACACCGCTCCGCAGTAATCCATCCGTATTGCTGAATAATGCGGTACAAACATATTTGACAAGCAAAGCTTCAGCCACAATAGCGCAATCAAATCATGTTTGGAAAAATGAATAAATTGAAACAAAAGATTGGTTACATACAAAAAAAAAAGATGAAAGCTCAGAGGGGACCGATCGTATGAAATAAGAGCAAAAGCAAGGAAAGTATGACTCTAGAAATAGATAGTGAATCAATGAACAGCACAAGGTCACGATCCCAACACAGACTTCAGTACAACATCTTATCATCTACTTCGGAGCGCAAAGGTAACTTGTTACCTTTACCGTACTGTTGTGGCTTGCCCAATTCGTAAGTCTTTTTGTGGGTCTCCCTCTTCTCCATAGGCGCAGGACTGTTATCCATTGGTGCAGACATGCCTTGCATTGACGATTGTCTTGCCATACGTGCAGAATGTTTGCCGTCCTTTTTGCCGAATTTGTAAGCAGGTACAGTTAGACCTATACCAGCAGTAGCAACACCAGCAGCTAGAAGAATTTTCTTGTGTATTCTCATTGGCGGTCCACGCTTTACCATTTGTACTTCATCAATAGAGCGCTTGTAATATCCGCCGCCACCACCACGGGAAAGCTTTTGAGTATGGTAATCTGCTTGTCCTCGTTCCATGCCGTGGTTCCTACCAGCAAGGTATCCGCCGATCATTAAACCTGCAGCACCAACTCCCATGACAGCTTTTTGAGCAGTTTTGCCGTTTATCGCTTCACGTTTAGCAAATTCCACTTCTGCTTCTGCAATTGCACGTTTGTACATACCACCGCCCATTCCGCCGCCAGAGTTGCGCATCTTCATTTCATGCTGTGCAGCTTTGGATACGCCCGCTGGCTTTCCAGTAGCATATCCAGCCAAATAACTTCCGCCTGCAAGAGCGCCCGTTCCAACGACGAGCAAAGCTTTGTTAAGCTGACCTGGACTACGTTTTTGCAAGAGTTCGTCACCAACAGATTCACTTCTCTTTCGCATGACTGTGCCAGCGGATACTCCATTCATTTTGTGATTGTTCGATTTCGTTAAATGATGAGCCACTAATCCTGCACCACCTGCAACAGCCAAAACGCCACCAGCAATTGTAGCTTGCTTACCGGTCACATGGAAATTTTTCAAAGAACTTGCGGCAGCTTTTTCGCCTGCTTTGACAGCTGCTGATCCGCTACTTGCATGTTCAGCTTGATGAGCTACGCCTGAAAGGCCTTTAGAGGAAGCTGTAGAATGTTGATGTTCGAGAACTTTGCTGCCGCTTGAATGACTTGAAGATGCGCCGGAAGCATGCTGGCTTACTGAGCCACCTGAGTTACTGGTAGCTGTACTGCCTGTAGGTGTGAGATGTGAGCTTGGTGAATAAACTTCCTTCACTCTCGATCGTCTTGGCTTACCTTTCTTCACGGCCTCTTCAACCTCGGAACTTGTTGGTGGCAGCACTCGAGCTGCTTTGTCATGTTCTCCACGCTTCATCATTCGCCCTTCTGCTCCACCTTCTGATAAGCCCATAGCTGTTGCACCGGCTGATGATTTCATTGATGCTGATGATGATGGGAGATGATGATTCATCCCATTCAACTTGCGTTGTTCGTGCAATTTGCCTGAAGTTGATCCGATACCTGCAGCGATGAGTCCTGTAGCTCCAAGAGTAAGAGCTGTTGCAGCCTTGGGGTGATTTACGAGTATACCTCTCTTGTACATCATGGAAGAGCCACCGCCACCTGCAGAAGGACCCATTGACATTGACTTGTGATCATCAATGTTACTAATCTTTCCTTGATGACGTCCAGTTGCATAAGAGACTCCTGCGAGAGCGACCGCACCTGCGGCAGTCCCGCCCGCAATCAAACCATTCTTGCCTACTTTGCCATGCAAGGCTGTCATACCTCCTTTCAAAGATGCACCCGCGTGTTTGAATGCTTCATTTATTCCAGCACGTTTAACCATCATCATTGCACCTTCACCACCACCCCCTTGTTGCTGTTCGGCTTGGAATCGATCGATACGATTGCGCTCGCTATGGTGACCCAATGCATGCCCACCTGCAAAAGCAGCTCCTGTAACACCAAGTGCAAGTGCACCTCCTGCGACATGTGGTCCGTGTTTGGTCTCAAGGAATTTCTTTGCACCTTGCTGAAATGCTTTGAGATTTGCTCTACGTACAAGTCGTTCACCATCCTCGAAACCACGTTCGATCGGACCAGGACCTTGAGGAGGTCCTTGTGACATACTCATTGGCATACTTCGATTTGGAGTGCTATAAGCTTTATGTCCTAAGCCGCCAATAGCTGCGCCAGATGCAAATGATGCTGCTCCAATGATACCAGCAGCTCTTGGACTGATGACCGAATGACCAGGACTACGTTTGAGCAAGATATTTGCATTTTCTTCTTTCTCGAATCGCTTCATTGGTAGTTCACCATTTCGAACTTTTCTGACAGTATTGTGATCTTGAACCATTGCATGAACACCGATACCAGTAGCAAGTCCAGCAGCAATACTACCTCCTGCAATTGCAGCGACTTGGGGTCCTGTAAATGGCTTTCCACGTCTTTCAAAAGGCAAATTATCCAACTCTGAGAACGTACGTTTTTTCATCATTGGCGATCCGGATTCAGAAGCACTGACAGCAGCAATTCCTTTTCTTCTGGCTTTGTCCTTTTCGTAGAGAGAATGACCCAAAGCGCCTACTCCTGCACCACCTGCAGCCGCTCCTGTAGCAATTGCAATCACTTTCTTTACAGGAATAGGCTTGCCGCGTTTGTTAAATCGTACTTCAAAGTCATCATCAAGACTGTCACGTTTCATTGGAGGTTCATTTCTCAAACTGAGCTTTTGAGCTTGTTTACGGTCGCTGTGATACTTGTGAGCTGCAATTCCACCGCCAAAACCCAGTGTGGCAGCAGCAGCAGTGATTGCACCGGCCACTGTACGAGAGACATGATGTGAAGCTTTTGCAACTTTGGCACCTGCTTCAGCAGCATGTGTTGCAGCCGAGGTTGCCTCTGCTGCTCCTGCTCCTCCTAAACGTTTGTGCCATGTCTGTTCAAGCTCATCGTTTGAAATTGTTGGAATGTTTGCATGGACGTAAGTTACTTGTTGCAAAATAGCAACAAGTAAAATCACCGCCGTTGCACATCTCATGGTGATGGCAGAAAGGCAGATAGCGTAAGATCAGAGTACGAATAGATAGAGTGTACTTCTTTGAAAAAGAATATAAATGAAGATAGACTGAGTTTGCCAGCGAGAAGATGTCTCGATCAAGGTGAGGGAGATAATTGTGCAATGTATGCGTTGATCGAGCCGTTTATATACCTGTTGACTGAATGCAAATAAATGCTGAAATGATACCATTTCACTGCCACAGTCTGGGCAAAGGATTGTTTGTCATTCGCCCCGGCTCGTATAGCCTCGAACAAGATTTTTTGAATGCCAGCATCGCCATATCTTACATCAAGTTCCCGAGTCTTTTTCTGATAATGATGAATATTGTGATAACAAGAATGAATGCTGAATAGCAAGATCGCAACATAATCATTCTTCTCGTTCCTGTTTTTGCATGATCGGAAAAAGCGTGCGCCTGTCAATAAGAAAAAGACTATGCAGTGCATATGCATTAGCGCGCTTTTCCAGAATCTTCGCTTGCTCTTAAGTGATGATTGCTTCAATCTTGACAACGAATCATGAAATGAAAAACAACGTCATATTCACTGCCATCCTCACTGCCACCTTCATCGCGGCTTATCAAGCATACAATCAAAACAATTCACAAAACGGGGGCTTAGAATGTTCTCAATTGTAATAGCAGGTAGATTGCCCCTGCCTGCACCTCAACAAATTGATGAAACGCATGCCATATTTGCATTGGAAGATGCTGCAAATATAAATCATGTTACCGTTTTCATGACTGGTCAACAAGCTTTTCCGCCAGGTTTCTCAGCTACAGTACATCTAAATTGGAAGGTGAACGGAGAAGATAAGTGGATCATGCTGGGATGGTGAGTAATGTACGTATTGATCCTTTTGGGGTTCAAACACTCACCTCTGTCATCATCAATCCCAATACAGCCTCAAAAATGAGAAACCCTCGGCTATATATCGTTTAAAGGGGCTAACACAGCAAAGCGGTGGCGCAGCAATGCCAAACACTGCCGCAATTGGGATCAGTATTGAATCAAATGCAGACGTAGACGCACAAATGGCAAATAAGAATCGAACAGGATCTTCAGCCGCTGCAGATATGGACGGAATGCAAACTGAAACCTCCGATTCAGCCGGAGGAGGTGGTGCCTTGGTCAAATTCGGACAGATTGATGAAGCTACACAGACTCAATTAGCACTCGCTATGGCACCAAAGATTGGTGAGTGCTGGCATGATGTGCAAAGAGGGTGACTAAGGCTAACTCGCATCTCTTCTTCCACAGCGTCAAATATTTTTTCTTACCTTTCCTCTTTTGCACCGGATAGTGCACCACAAACTGTTCCTCTTTTGAAAAGATGGCTAGAACAATTTGAGAGAAAGTTGAGAGCACAGGGTATCGGCTTCTTGGCCCGAGCCGAGGCCGAGTAAGAGCGATGCAAATCAAACACAACATCTGTATTATATCGTCAATATGAAAGTATACACTACTCATTTGCGAGTCACAGTCCAGCGAAGATGTTGACATAATGCTTGAGTGTGATCAGGATCACAAACAATCTCTCCGTCACCTTTTGGAGGATCAGACTCTAACAATACCGCTTCTACGCTCCATTCAGAATCCTCATTTTCTGTGATCAACCGACGAAAAGATGAGCAGCTATGATGAAACATTTCCTTTGCTTCTGTTGAATCTGTGCTACTGATTGGCCCCATTTTCATGCCGCTATCAAGGTCAAACAGACCTTCTTGTCCGTCTTTACGTCCACAATCGGTTCCGAACAAAGTCGCTCCTGCTTCTTCGCTCAAGAGGCTTTTCAAAATGGCAACTACTTGCACTTGTTGTGCTTGTGTAAACAAATGAATGAATTTGGCCGCATAGATTGCATAAAATCCTCCAGGAATACGTAAGTTATCGACCATTTGTTGATCAAAGATGTCAGTCACTTTCCATTGCGTACCGCACAGATGATCATCGTTGATCGAATCTGCAAACATCTCATTGCCAAGCGAAAAAAGCTTTGGAAACAAATCCGAACAGACAATTTGGGATGGCTGAACACCATCTTGTAATAAGATCCGAGTGTCATGTCCGATCATGCATGCCATATCCAATATCTTTGCTTGAGGATTGGCTCGAAGATGAGCGAGAATACGTTGATAAGTGGAAGAAAAGCTCACATTACGTATACTTCCCGCATGAGGAAGGAAGGAATACCAATACAAGCATGGCCAAGGTGTAATTGCTTCAATCTTTGTTCGAACTTGTTGAATATGCTTTGCCAATTCTTCATCATACATCACTTTGAATTTGACAGCATTGCAAAATTCAAATAGAGAACGTGTCTCTTTTGGCAATGGAATCGGTGGCAAGATCTGCCTACGTCCAACTTCTAAGTGCTCCTTCGATACTTGATTCATCTTAAAAGCGGAGGTGGTGGTACAATTTGTGAATTGATCCGCATTCTTTCAGAAGCCCTTCCATCTCAGAAAGGGGCCCGCACTTCCCATGTCATTCAACGAAATGAAGCCGCACGGAAGAGCCATTCAAATATAATATATTGCTAGGAGTCTTTTCTTTACAAGATACAAGATACTGATCAAAATAGAGTACTAATCCAATTGCATTCCCGACGAATTTGCTGCTTTCGCTTGTGCTCTCTTTCTCTTCTTTTGCGATGCAGATAAAGTTGCACCGCTAGAGCCCTTCTTCTTTCCATTTGCAGTACTTCCTGCATTCGTTTCGGCTAATCGTAATGCTAATGGCAAACTACCAATCCTCTTTGAAAGAGCAACAGCCGAAGAAGGACTAACTTGATTGAAACCAGGAGCAGAAAGAGCGCCTTCTGGTGTAGCAGCTTTCTTCTTTTGTTGTGCTTGCTTTTTAGATAACGCTTTCAATTCTGTTGCGCTCATTAGACGTGAACCAAGAGGATTGGATCCATTCTTTGCTCCTGGAGTGGCTTTATTGGGAAACAATTCTTTTCCATGATTTGCTTTGGCAGCAGCAGCAGCAGCGATATCACGAGCTGGAGCACGAGGTGGTTGAACAGGATTACTTGTTTTGCTGCCAGAAGCATTTGCAGGTTTGTTTGGTACATTATCTCGGAATCGAACATTGAGAACACGACCATCGGCTAAAGCACCGTTCAATTTATCGATTGCTCCTTGAGCAGAAGTAGAATGAGTGAATGCAACTTCAAAGCTTAATGATTGATCTGAACCGGAAGAAGGATGAGATCGAACTGCTTCAATTTTACCGAATTGCTGAAAAGTGGATTGAATATCTGCTTCTGATGTTCCACGTAAAAGGTTTTGTATTAAGATCCATGTTGGACCGGATGAGCCACGAATGGAAAGTTGATTAGGCGGATATTGTTGAGATGTTTGCTTGGATGCACTTCCGGGTCGCTATCATGAGTGAGAATTAGTAAATTAGCAAAACAGTGTGAGCAAAAGTGAACATCTTTTCCATCTGACTCACAGAATATGGATTGGCTCGTGCTCCTGATGCAATCCTTTGCGTTTGAGCACGTCCGTTTCCGCTATTTGGTCTTCTACTCATCTTTATGTGACGGTATTATGACAAAGATGGGAATGATGATCATCATCTCTAAGAAGAAGAATGCAGCAAAAGTTTAATACGCGCAACGTGCCACACAAATGCGTGTGCGCAAAATATAACAAACAGGCCAGGCGCCAAGGACTCAAAGAAAGTGTTTATGATGTGAGGTATGGATGAATGGACAACGTATTGAAGAGAATAGCACATACAAAAAGATATAAACTGGACATTCCTCCTCACTTTTCCTTCTGGAAAGTCAACGATTTCATAAAAGAGAAAGATGATAAACCTGATGTCAAGGGTCTAGGAGCTGATGTTCTTTGAGTTGAAGATGGTGAAAGAGTTCTACCTTGATCTTGTCCTTGTCCTGGCGATGGAATTGTGCCAACAGGTGCGCCACTATAATCGGCATTAGGATTTTCCACTTTGAAAGGATGAGCTTCAGTATTGAAAACGTAAGTATCCAAAGAGATAACATTAGGATCATCAAAGATCAAGAACAAGTACTTGAATAATTCAGCATAGAGAAAGCTTTCACTATCATTGATTTGCGTTGTTTGGGTATTGTTGACTTGCGAGATGGACGCTAAAGCTGCTGGTGCTTTGCAATACTTTATGATCGAATTGAAAGCGGTCCAAGCTAAATCTTGCCAACGTTTATCACCTGTTGATCGATAAGCGTAAAATACACTTTCTAATACTTCTGGTCGCAAATAATAAGTCGGGACCGCATAATCAAATCCATGCTCTTTATAAAACGTTTCGTTTGAAATCGTTACACCATTTGTGCCGCCATTGTCAGTTTTGAACACAAAGACTTCCGGACCAATTCCCGTTACAGAAGAAGTATATGTGTTTACGCATGCATTTGCAAGATCGAGACCGTATTGGAAGATTTCATTGCTATCGAGTAACTTTCCACCTAATATCCAATTTCCACCCGCAAAGCAACCCAAATGAGTGAATTGTGGAATGAGACCACCATTACTCGCACTATAATCCGAAAGGATTGTAACATTTGCAGAAGTATCACCGGGCATTGTAATCAAATGCTGAATGCTACTCTTGACGCTGTTGATCCAAGTGGGAATATAAATATCAGTGGAGCCGATCAATTGACCGTACTTTACAAGATATTCGAAAAATGAGTCACTACCACCTGACCAAGTAACATAATCACCAACAGGTTCCGCGGTTGTTGGATTGATCGATTGAGCGTAAAGGCCAGGAAAGACGGCAGTAGAATTGATAATGGCTCTCATACTGCGAACCGCATGATCGAGGTATGATGAATTACCTGTGAATTTTGATAATCTGCTGAATTCCAGTAAAAGAGTACCTGCTTCAGCGATGTTTGCGTTAACCGAAGTGTCTGGAAAAGGTCCACTCGTCCAATCGTTCAAAGAATTATCTGGAATGTTATTGTTACCGGACCATCCTTTCAAGAGTTTATCACCAATCACTTTTGCTTGATTGACTAAATTTTGATTGGTATTTCCAGTTAATTCGTATAAGCTCAAAAGAGAAGCAACATAACGAATATTTGTTTCAAAAAGTGAAATTGTTGATTGTGAAGTTTGGGAAAAGTCAACTTTTTCTGCGAATCGAATTCCTTCATTAACGATATCTTCTAATCCCATAATCTTTGCCGTATCTAAAGCATCGATAAAAGTTGCACCCCAATTACCAAATCCTCCCGTTCCATTTTTGGTTAATGGTAATAATTCATCATAGCCATAAGCGTACTCTAAATAATCTCCAAAAGCACTTTGAAAGGCTTGCTTTACAGCAGCACGACGGCTTGGATCAGCTTTTGCTTGATCGCTTTGTATTTTACCGGCAAAAGAAGGAATCACTTCAAATCCAAGTAAAGCAAAGCTCAATAGAGCAGCCCATGAAGAAAGAGATTTCATGGTAAGATGAGGATGTTGGAAGGAAGAAAGGGAGAAAGGGGTCTAATAAAGCTCTTTTCGCTTGTGTTTTATACAATCATCATTTGATTGACTAAATTTCAAGACTAGTTTGGTTAGATTCTACGTTCTATGCATGTTCATTCCGAAGATGCGGGGAAGTTTTCACAGTGAGAATGGTTCCTTTTCTTTTTGGTTCACAGTGAGAATGGTTCCTTTTTTTTGGTTCTTTGGAGAAGAATTGGCGCTAAATAAAGCTAGCCCCTAAGATTAGCGTTTATTCTTGTTGGTTCTACTTGCCCATTTTGTGCATGCATGCTTGCCCCGCCTTTTCTTTTGTCGTTTGTTAGCTTGCTTGCCTTGGTTATGGTTCTCTCTCTTTCTTCTCTCCCACCCGTTGGAACTTATTCTATCTAACGCGACATATGAACGCGAATTATGAATTACACTGAAAGTCGCGACGCGTTCGTATGTACGGAGGGGCATTTCTGAGCCTATAACTGTTATTATGATTATTTAATCCGTCTCCCACCTCCCATCACGGTTCCAACAATCCTTCTTCACCCCTGTCTTTACGCTCAGGTCGCATTTTATTTATCTACATACATTCAGTGATTCATATTAAAGCCACCTGTACATAACGCGACAGAGGCTATGTGAACCAGAGAAGATGTTCCCGACTTTTCTGGCAAGGTTGATCATATCGTCTTCCAGGTAAACGTGTAAGAGCCATTATGTACTTTAGTCTTTCTTGATAATAGATAGCAGAGGTAGATTGTATACTGGTCTTGATATTAGGAAGGTTAATGCTTGACGTTCACCATGCTCTAGCTTGAAAACGGAGGCTGTCTTGATAGTTTCTAAATCGAAATCGTGCAAACAATAATGTGGCTCGTCATGCTACATTAGAAGGAAAGATGCTGAAATGAAGTCCTATTTCGGGAACATAGCGATCGAGATCCGAGTGGTAGAAGGTAATATCGAAAAGTGAGGAAAGATTTCCTTGTGATTCTATCTTACTTCTTCTGCTATTAGACTGGTATACACGATCCTCAAGACCTCCAAGTCGGATATGTTCGACTTTCACAGAAACGATGGTACTCTAGACCTTAAATTCTTACTCCGTTGTGAATTAATGAGGGGTACCAGAAATAAGTCTGATGACAGTCTTAATGTATTTTAAAGCACGTGTTCATACGTTTACGATTATATTTTGATATTTATAATTACGTCTATCGAGTATAGGATTAATACTTGTATCAGATGTAGATGTTGAATATATACTTAGTATTTTATCTAATAACGAACTTCGTATAAGTACTACATTAGTAGATATAATTATACTCTTTATATAATATACTATTATACATATATATAGCCTTCTATATCCAATAGGCTACTCCGACACCTTAAATGTTGATGTATTCTAATATATGCGATTCGTCTATTTCTATGAGGAAGGATGACTCGATCGCTATCAATATATTTATATCTCTATCAATCAAATCAGCTGAGCTTGGTAAAAGGACACTTTATCACTCTTCGTACGAAGAGCGAAATGAAGAAAACAAGTAAGTCAAGCAAATCCTCATAGAAGAACTTACAATCAAACAAATAATATGGTTGTACTATCTGAAAAAGCAAATTAGACGTGAAAGTAGCTAATGCTTACCTTCAATGTGCTTTTTGCATGAGTTACCGCTGAATAGCTCTAATTTCTGAGAGGCCTGGAAGCGGAATGTTCAGATTCTTGTATCGAAAGAATCCGTATATCATTAGCAAAAGTATATGAATCCAATCAGCCTGACAAGTTGATAAAAGAGAAATGGAGAAAATTGTAAATTAAAATAAAAAGAATGCTTTTGAAAGGTTGTCTGTGTAAGGTTGTGTATAATTGAATACGACTGAATTGAATGCAGATGATGAATAAAGTCCATAAGGATATGCAAGCAGAATGTTCGTGGCTGATAAGTGTAATGGCAGTTAAAGAGGCTATCATTAAAACGTAATCGGTAAAACTGATCATGCAAGGAGGGGCGTAAAGACAGCTTTTTGGTTGAATGGTATTATAAAGCAGCTTAGGGTATGTTGCATGATAGAGATGGTTCATTGCGTCACACGTGAAGTAACCATGTGGTTTGCTGTTGATTCGAATACTGGAAGGATTCAGCTCATATCAAGCTCAATTCCAATGTCCATACTCGTCTTGCCCATACTCTAGTCCTTCTTCCTTTTCCTGATCGTAATAGCTCCTGTTCTGCTGTTGTCATTCCACCTGAGTTGTTTGACGTATCCTCCGATACCACACTCTTTCCTGATTCTGAAACGGCTTGCTCGCCCTCCAATAATGGCAAGATGACGTCCACGCCATCCCACCAGCACTTTCTTGCCGGTTTTCTCCAAAAGAGCAACAACTTTTGTGCTGTGTTCAATTGTTGTTGATCGATTTCAACGTCTCCTTCGCCTAAGGTGGACGAATTTTCATTTGCGTTTGTACTCGATTGTGCATCTGATGCTCCCTTTCCTTCCACGTTTGGCTCATTAAAAGTGATTCCTGTTTTAAGCAAAACAAGCGCAATAGAAGTTATACAACATCTGTTTGGCTCCAAAGCTCTGAAACCCCAAGTATCATCACGATCGAATCCGCTCATACACAACATATCGATCAAATGCTGTTCAGCCATATTGTTTTCCTTATTGACATTCCTTTGCAATGCTGTAAAGATTTGTTTTCGTTCCAGTAGAGCTGATCCACATTCTTGCTTCAGATCGAGCAAAGCTGGCGTTGTGACCGTATTTGCTGGCACATCTGGCGTAGGATTGCCCTTTGAATCTGTTGATTTTCTTCCTGCTGAAATTCCGATGCCGTTTTGCAAGCTTTTTGGAGGTATGCTAAAGTATTCCAATTCTTCCCTTAAAACAATGATTGCTTGTTTGCTCATCAAAGGCATCGCTCCAGGTACACCTCCAAATGCATCATAGTCACCATCGACGCCGAATTGATGTTGATTTGCGTGAGATTGTGCAAATTGTGCTCGTTTGGATGGTTTACCTGGTAAACCATAAAAATCTTCTTGTGCTCCTTTGAAAAAACGTAAAACGTAAGAAAGGCAAGCTGGATCGAAATCGACCATATAAACTTCTTCATCATCATCTGCATCAGTTGCGCCTTCTTCATTTCCTTCTGCATTTGTATTGGATGATGGACCTGCTATGCCACCGGCAGTAGATTGTCGACTTAAAACGAGACCGTTTGGAAACAAGCATAAAAGAACAGATTCGGGCAGATTCATCAACATTGCTTGTTCGATGGTAAAGCGTGAACCTCTCAAATCTAGAGTCAATCTGGTCGCAGGTACATCCTCTATTGCACTTATGTCTTCCATTGTGATGAAAACGGGTCGTATTTGTTGTTTAGGGGTGATTTCCAATTTGTGTTTGTGACTTTTGAACTTGATACAGAATTGTTGAAGCTCTTGCCAGGAATTCAATTGATCTTGAAAGTGCGATCAAGAAGAAGGATGAGAATGGGTATTTGGTATATTCCAGAAAGGTGATACTAGGATGATGATAGAGTTGGGTATCTTTTGGGCCATGTTGTTTAGCTGGGCAATTTGTCGCGCGATTCTATTCAACACAAGTACGACCCTAATACATAATGTAGATTAGCGTTTTTGTATGCTGCACCTGTGCGGTGTATTGAAGCAAGATTCAAAAGGGCTGTTTGTAATGTATGTGCGCTGCGCGTGCGATTATGTCATCCAAACCAATTCATTCAAGAAGAAACGGAAGAACGAACCCCCACGCTTAAACGGGCGGCTTACTTATGAGAAATTTCCTTCATCAAAGCTCTGCATGCGAACGAACTGGTGCAGTATGACGGTCAACTTCGGCGCCGGAATCATCTCGGATATCCGAATTGATCGATGTACATGGAAACTTCAACGGGCTCTTGCAACCGAATCAAAGAGCCTTTACTTTTTCCCTTCCAACCACCACCAAAACTCTTTTCAAACAATTTCATCTTTCAAAATGGCCGTTTCTCGTACATTCATTCGTGGCATTCAATCCTCTTTTGGATCAAACATGTTGAGACAATCAAATTCAGCTTGTATTGCCTCAACTTCTCGTCACGTCTTAGGTTCATCTTCAACTTATTTGGGTAACGTGCAACCTTTTTCGTCATCATCTATCGCATCTTCCTCCTCCAAAGGCAAAAATGATCCCGCTAAAGAAGAAGACTTGGACAGGATCAAGATTCCATTGGAAAAATTGGAAAAGCTTCAAGATTCTGAAGATGTTGGTCACAACTTGACCGGAGGTAAAGTAGGACCACATTCAAAAAGAACTTTGGCATCCTTTTCAATGGAAAACAAAGTTTGCGTAGTCACTGGTGCAGCACGTGGATTGGGAAATTTGATGGCACGTACTTTGATCGAATCAGGTGCTAATCAAGTCGCATTTCTCGATTTAAACCAAGAATCTGCTGATCAAGCAGCAAAAGAAGCTGCTCAATGGTTCGAAGAACATGGTCAAGTCGAAAAAGGGGTTTTAGATACGATCGGTGTATCTTGTGATGTGGCAAACGAACAAAGCGTAAAAGACGCTTTTGATCTTATTCATTCAAGATGGGGTAGGATTAACACTGTTATTAATTCTGCTGGAATTGTAGAAAATTTCCCGGCTGAACAATATCCAACGGAAAAGTACCGTAAATTGATGGGTATCAATGTTGATGGCTCTTGGTTTGTCGCAAATGAAGCAGCACGAAGAATGATTGCTGATGGCACCAAAGATGGATCAATCGTTTTGGTAGCAAGTATGAGCGCTTCTGTTGTCAATGTTCCACAAGTACAAGCACCCTACAACTTCAGCAAAGCTGCCGTCAAACATATGGCATCAAGTATGGGCGTCGAATGGGCTCAATATAACATTCGAGTGAATTCTTTATCGCCAGGATACATGTATACCAATTTGACAAAGGTGATGATCGAATCTACCGAAGAAGGTAAAGCTTTACGCGACGAATGGGAAAGACGTACTCCTATGGGCAGAATGGGTTTGCCAGAAGATTTGAAAGGTGCAGCAATCTTTTTAGCATCTGACGCAAGCAAGTATGTCACTTCAAGTGATATCATCGTTGATGGTGGCTATTCTGCCGTTTAAACAAGCTTTCATTCCCGTAAGCTTTTCACATGTCGAAACGACAATTTATAGATAAATTCAATGGTTTAATAAGATTGCTCGAATTCATATCAGAACGTCCAATAATCAAGAGTCTCATTTCACCCTCTCCATTCCCTCTGGATCGGCCAGAATATTTGCCTCGCTTTCAGCCAAACTTGCATCATCTAGCATCGACGTAATTTCTGGAGCAACGACGAACTTTCGGTCGATTTCACCAATCGTTGTAGCTTTCTGTTGTTGTGGATCTAAGATCATTACTTGTTGTAAAAAGCTGGATTGAGAACCTCCTGTGACATCCATCACCAAGCCATTTCCGAAATTAAATTGTACCCTTCCATCACGATAGATGTCCAGTCGACCAATTTGACCTTCTTTTGGCTCTTGTTCCTCATCTTCGATACCATCCAAGTCAATCTCTCTTTTCGTATGATCTTCATCTTTCACCTTTGATGCAGGCGAGTCTCGCGGTGAAATGCCTGCCGCTCCTCCTCCTCCCACAGTATCATCGGCAAATGCGACCGATCGTCTTGGCTTTACATTGGACGTCTCCTTCTCTTCTAAAGTACTTCTCGCCTTTCCTTGTGTATGAGGCAGCTCAAATGTTGGAAACAAGGGTGGGAATTGGAACAAATAGAGACGGTCATTTGGCTCATCATCATCATCATCGAATCCATCTTGTCTGGACACGAAATCATCCAAGAGATCGTCCATTACCTCTTCCTCTTCGCTTGCACTAAGGTCCAGAGCATCTGCTTGGCGTGAATCTGCATCTTTACCAGGAATTGTGCTCGTTTCCCTTGAAGAAGTTCGGCTGGAATCCTTTTCGTCAATGCGATGCGGTGTATGGGATTTGGCATCACGTTTACGATCTTCTTTTTTGATCATCCTTGGCAGAGATTTGGGAGCCAATTCATCCAATTGATCAACATCTTCTAGATCAATAATCTCAATGCCTGCATCCTCTGGATCACTGTAGTCTTCTCGTTCCTTCTTTGTTGCTCGGTCAGGTTCGCGATAATCTAAGCGAGACGAAGAGGATTGCATGCCATCCATAGAGATGTTGGCCAATAAACCATGTCTGGGGCCGCCAGTGCCGCCAACAGTGTTTCCATTTCTACTATGGTCACGACGACTTGCAGCACCCGAGCCTTGAGCAAATGGTCCAGAAGCAACCATAGTAGCTTGACCACGAGGAGGTCTGGCTGCACTTCCATTTGGTCCGTTGAATCTTCTTGGTGGCCGGACGGTATTTGAAGTCTGTAAAGAAGGAGAAAGAGAAACAGAAGGTGTGCCATTTAACTTACTTGCAGGCGAGGCAGAGCGAGAAGCTGGACCGTCTGGATCTTCTTTAATTGGCCTACGTAGAGGCTGTTTTGGTCGAAAGAGAAGCTTTTGACCGGATTTTGATGGTCTGACTGACATTGACGATGAGGATGAAGGAATCAAAGATTGCGTTTGCCCGGAACCTGAAGCACTTCGCGGGATAGGCGTGACTGAAGAAGATGGCGTTCTAGTGCCGATCGAGGGTGTTGTATTATTATCATTTTGAGGTCGAATTGCTGGCGGGCGACCTATCCTTCTCGTCGGAGTGGAGCCCGAAGGAGGTGGTCTTTCCTGTGAGGATGACATGATAAGACAGTGGATGATGGTTGCATATGAGTATCGCTTGCATACAGGATAGCTTCATCTTCTGAATAAAGCAACGACCAAGAAAAAAAAAATCAATTCTTCGCGTGAGATTACTTAATCATTGCCAACTAGAATATATGCATTCATTCACTGGCAGTAACGATAAGAACATTTCGCGTCGTCATACGACCGACAGAACTTCTTCTTCCGGTTCCTCTTCTTCTCCCTATATATATCAATTCAGCATGCCATCCTTCTTGAGCAATGCAGAAATTAAAGATCTCGGTAAAAGTTTAAACACGGCCATATCTGAGAATCGCTCAAAGGATGCTCTCAAGATATTGGAGGATCTACAAAAAGGAGTGAAACCGACAGAAGAAGTGATTCGAGCGACAAAGATCGGACAAGCAGTTGCAAAGATACGTTCTGTCGATGATAAAAATATTTCTCAATTAGCAAAAGACTTAGTGCGAACTTGGAAAAGTAAAGTCGACTCACAGCGAGAGGCAAAGAAGAAGGATTCCCCCATCGCTTCTGCTTCACCTTCCACTGCTGTCGCATCGCCTGCAACGCCTGCTGTGCCTTCTTCAGGCAACAAAACGACATTGAACTTTGAAGTTCTTAATGATCGTACACGTGATGCATGCCTCAAACTAATCTTTCAATCTCTAGAGATGAATTCTTCCGATTCTCAACTGATATACGAAAGAGCGATGGCGATCGAAGCATCCGTTTTGAAAATTGTCGGAAAAGGTCAGGTAACGGGAGATTATCGTTCAAAAGTTCGTAGTCTGACATTGAACTTGAAGGATAAAAAGAATCCTGCTTTACGTGCCAATGTAGTTTCTGGATCAATCTCAAGCGACCAGCTCGTTACCATGTCCGCTGAAGAGATGGCATCAGAAGAGCAAAAAGCTGAAAGGAACGCATTACAAATGCAAAATCTGTTCAATGCAAAAGGAGCGGAAGCCCAAGAAGCGGAGACGGATGCATTCGAATGCGGCAAGTGCAAGAAGCGAAAATGTCGATATTATCAAAAGCAGACACGTTCAGCTGATGAACCAATGACGACATTTGTTCAATGTACTAATTGTGGAAATCGTTGGAAGTTTTCTTGAGAAAAGGGCAAATTGAGTCGGAAGAGTTACCAAATTGTACAAAAGTTGTATTTCTACCTTAATCATTTCAAAAAGTATTTAACTTCAAGCCATTGAGGATAAAGTATGGTGAAGTAAGGCCTTAGTTTCCAAACAAAGCTATAGGGAAGCTTTTATTAGATGATTTGATATTGTAAGAGTTCTTGTCTGATTGCTAAATGCCACTCTATGATACTTGACTCATCATCAATCACGTCATTGAAACACAGCTTCGGACCGCTTTGAATGGGCTGAAGAAGGGAGTTGAAATTGCGTTGATCTGTAGCTCTGCCTCCCATCTTGTTTTTTTGTCCTTCATCATCATCATCATCATCATCATCACTCTTAAGAATATGATTACAACACCCTTTTCCACCTCTTCCTCCTAGGCGGCATACATGCTCATATGCAAAGAGAGAGGAGGTTGAAGCAGTATTACTGATTCCCCCTCCTTATACGCTAGCCGTTTGCCCGCCCGCCAGCCAGCACAGCCCTTTTGTTTTAGGAAACAGCGAGCGCACGCATTTACAAAATACATTTACGCAAGCACAATGCCGGAGGATAAATACACAACTCCACCACCAAATAAGATTGGACAAAGAGGGGTAAGAGATAGCATCCAATCAACAAATCAAGAAACAAATTCACAACCCGAATCATCTCTTTCTACCACATCCACACCTACTCCTACATTTTCCACTCGGCTTAGCGAATTCACCATGAAGGGAATCGGAAAGTTTGTCAAACGGGCTCCCCAAATGATGGGAAGCAAAGTTGGTCTTTCGCAAAAATCAAATGATGCCGTATTCGATGACCTCAATAGGCGATTTGGAATCATTGAAAAGTATTCAGAAAAGCTGCAAAAAGATTCATCATCATTTCGAGATGCTGTCAAAGCGATGTTATTGAGCGGATCGGGATTTTGTGAACATTATGGAACCTTGTTCAGGCCGATGGGCAATGAGATTGATATCGAACGTGCACATCCTGAAGCAACAAATACGATTGTCAATGCCAGCTATTTTCAGCAGGCTTTGGATGAATTACGTGAACTTTTAACGCCTGAAGTTGAATTGATCGAATCAAGAATTTTACAGCCAGTTCAAGAATTCATTTCTATTTGCAAAACGGTTCGCAAAAATATCACAAAGAGAGATCACAAATTGGTTGATTACGATCGTCACAATAATGCATACACCAAATTGCGCGACAAGAAGGAAAAGACTCTCAAAGATGAACAAAATCTGTTCAAGGTTGAACAAGATTACGAAACGGCTGCTGCAGATTACGAGCATTATAACAATTTGATGAAGGAAGAATTGCCAAGATTTTTCGAAATGGCGACCCGATTCATGACACCCTTGTTTCATTCGTTCTACTACATGCAACTAAATGTGTACTATTTAACTTTGGACAAGTTACAAAACTTTGCCAATGGTAAGTACGACATCTCGGCAGAAAGTGTTGCTCGTTTAGAACAAGATTACGTTTCACAATTAAACGATGCTTCTGAACGATTAGAGGCATTGACTATTCGAAAACCAGCAATGCCATCAGCAAGGTTATTGCAACAAGCACGATCAAGTTCCGGCGCAGGATCTGGAAGCCCAACATCTACTTTGGGATCAAAGGCAAGCTTAGGAAGATCTGCATCAACCACATCCGCTGCGCCGCCGCCATCGTACAGTGCAGGCGGAGCATCTACCGCTGCTGCTGCTGCCACCACCAAACGAGCACCACCGCCAATTCCCGGAAAGCCTGGCGTTGCCGCTAAGCCGGCAATTCAATACGTTGTTGCTCTTTATGATTATGCAGCACAAGCAGAAGGGGATCTCACTTTTAATGCAGGAGATCGTATCGAAGTTGTGGAAAAGACCGCAAGCACTGAAGATTGGTGGACAGGAAGGTTGAATGGCGTACAAGGCGTTTTCCCAGGAAATTATGTACGAGATGAGTGATCATCAGTCTTTCTTACTTACGATTGGGTAATCATTAAGATTTGTCGTGATCTGTTCCTCTTCCTCTCTCTCATTCGTACGACAATTGCAGGTGTAGATTACATTGATAATTGATTTACTATAAAACAGGTCCAAAGGAGTATGAATGATGCAGTCGTGCTATTGTACAGATGTTGTCAAAAAGAGAGAAAGTGCACGATTACCCTCTCAAAGGTGGACGAGAATGATCTTGCATTGTAGTTGACGTAGTTCCTGAGAATCCATTAGATGGTGTTCGATATCGATTCAACTTTGTCATAAAATCGTTATCGTTCGAAGCTTTTTGTATTTGGATAGTGTCTTTTTGTGAAGAATTAAAGTTTGCTTTGACATTTACATTTTCACGAGGTTTGTTGGTTCGATCTTTGATTCGGGCTGGATTGAGACTTTGTGTGCTTGTGTTGAGAACGGAAGTGGTACTAGGTTGACTGGCTATCTTTTGCTGCAACCGCAAGGCCACCAAATCACTTGGCTTTGATGATCCGCCGGACCGACCTTGTGACCGATTCAAGGCATCTGATCCGGCTGCAGAAGAAGGAGGATTGATCGTACTATCTTCTGAAGGAATACCCTTCTGCTTAAAGCTTATCTCATCAATTGGAGTAGCACCAGCGTTCTTCCCGATAGCATGGTTATGGTGCTGACCAGCACTGAAAGCGGGACTAAAACGATCTCGAGCGTTTCGCTGACTTGCATTGAGTGTCATTGACGTTGGACCGGGAGCGTAGACGTATGCGCGATCCACTTTTGAGGAAGGCAGTTCTTCTGTGTTCCCACTCAATGTTTTCTCGCCATTGACCTGCTTTTCTTCCATGTCCGAGTTACGTCGCTTTCGTGTGACAGGTTGATCTTTCGACAATTTGGTCGGATGAGATTGCTTCAGACTGCCTGAGCTACTTGAAGGTGGAACACTGGAAGGCACTGTATCCAGTGCTTTATTTTGCTGGAACTGGGGTTGTTGTAACTTTTCAAGGCGAGCTTGCATTGTAGCAATCCGTGATAGCAAACGCTTATTATCTTTGCGTAGTGCAATCTCTTTGTCGTCTGCATCTTCACACTCTTGCGCTTTGATTGCCAATTCATGCTCTAAATGTTCAATCGTGCTTTGTGCAATAGATAAGGCTTCAGTCATCTCTTTCTCCTTTGCTGTGCTTGAAGTGTCATTTTCGCGATTTGTAAGTGTATTGATTTCAGTTTGCGCTTCCTCAAGTTTTCGATCTTTGACTGCATTGTCTTCCAATAATTGAGCTTCGAAGGCTGTCCAATCTCGTTGAAGTGATTCAGCCTTTGTACGTTCTTTTGCAATTTCTTCTCGTAATTCCGCGAGCAGCAACGCATTTTGTGCAACGATCTTTGCCTGCTCTTCCTCCTTTTGTGCTCTTTCCTCAATTTGAGCTCTACAATACTCCAATTCTTCTTTCATCGAGATGATCAAAGCTTGACTCTTAGTCTCATGTCTTTGTTTCTCTACTTCGTATCTCTCTTGTTGATCGGACAACGTAGCTTCCAGTTGACGAGCTTTTTCACGCTCCATGTCAATTACTGCCCTTTGCGAAGAATCCCAATCTGCACTTCTCTTGATGAGATCAGCAGCAAATTGGGTCATATCGATCGATTGAACTTTTGACATGGTTTGCCATCTCAAGCCTTCATCCTGAAGTACTTGTTGGTATCTGTCCAAAAGTTGAAGCAGATTCTCTATATCCTGATTGGCAAGTAGCTCATGATGAGCAAGCTTCTTCTCCATTTGAGTGCAAGATTCCTCTTGCTGTTTCGCTACTGAATAAGCATCCTCGGCCTGTTCTATTGCTATTCGCTTCTCTTCCTGCAATTGATGTACTTCAACTTGATGGCCATGATTTGCATCTTGTAATGACGTTTTGACTTCCAGATACTCTCGTTCCAAGACTGAAAGTTCATTCTTCAATCTGTCTCGCTCGCTTATTGCACTCATCTCTCTAATCTCTTGTTCAACTCTTTGAAACTCCAATCGGTTATCCAAATCTTCCACATACGTGATCAATTGTTCCATCTCATCTACTAAATCTGCTTCAAATCCACGTAAGCCGCCTAACGTACTTTCATTTCCTCCAGCGATTGTTTCATCACCGATCGCTGAAAATGATACACCTCCTGCTCCACTTATGCTAGCATCACCCACAACGGATTGCAAGCCAGCAGCCAAAGGCAGAGCTTTTTGCAGGGATCCGGACAACATTTTCAATCTTCCCTTGGCTTTCACCATCTCTTTCTCGCGCTTTTTGAGCGCTTTAGAAGCTTGTGATGATTTTTGCAGTTCTTTCTGTAGGTCTTCGACAAGGAGCGAATTCGTTTCTGCAGCTTTCTTCATTGTTTGATAAGCGATGTCCAGCTCTAAGTACGCTTTCACGATTTGGGCTGCTAGATCGCTGACTGACTTTGGCAACTCTGCTTTATTTGCTACACGTATGTCATCGCTTCGCCATTTCATCAAGATTGTACGTATAGATGTTACATCTTTGCCATCTTGAATCAAATTACGTATCCTTCCCTCTATCTCGTTGAAAGGCGAGTCAATTTCCTTGTCCAACAAAGTATGAATGCCTTGCAATTGTTTCTCCAGTTCGTTGATGTGAGCCTCACGTAGCTTCACCTCATCCTTCAAATCATCGCGCGCAGTTTCTAGTGATTGGATCACATGCTTTGTTCGTTTTTCGCTTGCCAAACGCTCATTGGAGGCAATCAGGGCTTCACGTTCAAATCGTAAAGATCTCTCTTTGGCAGCTGCGATTTGTTGATTCAGTTTAGTGATCAATTCGCGCGAGTGTTGTTCTTCACTTGCAAAATTGCTTGGATTTGAATCGGAGATTATCATTGTGCTGCCCTGACGTAATCTTTGGTTATCAGCCTTGAGTGTCGTATTTTCATTTTCCAATGAGAGTAGTTTGGCGGATGCATACTTTGCGTCTGACCCAATAGAAGAGGGTCCCGCATCTGCCATCACTTGTACATCATTCAATCGTATTTCGAGCGCCTTGCACTTTTCTTTCAATTGATCAATCTCTTGAATGAGTTCCTTTTCGGGTCTGCTCATGACATCTACTCTTACATCATCTTCCAATCGATCGAATTTGTTCTTTTGTGATAATTGATTTTTGGCTTTCGATAAAGCTTGCTCTAAATTATCACTGTTCAATTTGAATCGATCACGTTCATCTCGAATTGACTCTTGATTTCTTTCTGCTCGATCCAATTTGGCTGCATTTTCATCGAAAGAAGATTGAAAATGTTTCAAATTGTCTTTGAGATTTTTGTTTTCTTCTATAAGCTTGACTTGTGTATGTTGTAATTGCGATGAATGCATTCGTTCCTCAACGAGTTGTTTTTTGAGCTTGCTTACTTCTTCGCTTTCATCTTGCGAAAATTCCATCTTGCCGAAAGATGTCGTTCATCAAGTCTGATGTATCTTGTAGTGATTGATGAAATGTGATTATTGGAGATTTAAAGAGGCAAGAGATATTACGAGCAATCGTAATGATGATGGCTGCAAGTGTTGCTTAATTGAATGTTGACGCGGGAATTTAAAAAGTTATGGCGCGTTACGCTACGATTAAAGGCTTGCACAAGCTATGAATATGATTAAATAGCGCGTAACATCACGTGCAAAGCCACAAAAAAAGTGCATTCTTCCAAGACCAACAGATTCACCTCCATCTTCTTTACATCGATCATTCAAAGTTGGAATAATGGCAAACACCTCGAACGAAGCACAAGCTTCCTCTTCCAAGGTCACATTACAGCAACTTCCGAATCTTTTGGCATCACAAAAGACAAAGTATTTATTTCAAAATGATGAATCATCTGCATTGTCACCTTTCACATCTTCAAGATCAATCATTGATCCTTATGAGAGCATGTTGAAATCAAGACTCTCGGCAAAAATGAAAAGTGAATATCAAGATGCCAAACAACTTCCAAATTCTATTTTATCACAACAAGCGAATGCGAATCCATCAAAGCCATCGCAAAATGCAGAAGATACACGGATATTGGTCGGACAAAAGCGAAAAGCGCCTTCGAGTATCCCATCTTCTTTGACCGAAAGCTATATTGACGACCTTCAAGGAACAGGATACCAAACACACAATACTACATCCGCATTTGATCAGCAAATAAGTGAGCAAAACGGTGTTATTGCATTAAGAAGGCCGGATGAAGAGAATAAAACAAATACAACCAGTCAAAGTTTATTATCTTCTGCTTTGGTAAAAAAGAAGGATGCAGCAAATAGGATTGCCAAGCCGACCTTCCATCCTCAATGGAAACTTTCAAGGGTTATAAGTGGTCACTTGGGCTGGGTACGTTGCATTGCTGTTGAGCCGAATAATAAATGGTTTGCGACAGGAGCGGGCGATAGGATGATCAAAATATGGGATTTGGCATCGGGCGAATTGAAATTGAGTTTGACAGGTCATATCTCTACCGTTCGTGGCTTGGCAGTATCTTCTCGTCATCCATACATGTTTTCATGCGGTGAAGATAAGATGGTCAAATGCTGGGATCTGGAAACGAACAAGGTCATTCGTCAATATCACGGTCATTTGTCGGGTGTATATTGTTTAGCCTTACATCCTACTTTGGATGTTTTGATCACTGCTGGAAGAGATGCTGTGGCACGTGTGTGGGACATGCGAACGAAAGCACAAATTCACGTTCTTTCCGGTCATAAAGGTACGATTGCTAGTATAATCTGTCAAGAAAGTGATCCACAAGTGATAACTGGAAGTATGGACGCTACCGTTCGACTATGGGATTTGGCAGCAGGAAAATCGATATCTACTTTAACACATCACAAGAAGTCCGTTCGTGCTTTAACCTCACATCCACAGCAATTTTCTTTTGCTTCTGGTTCATCAGGCGGACGAAATATTAAAACATGGAGATGCCCTGAAGGCACTTTAATGAACAACATGACACATGAAAGTATCGTAAACACCCTCAGCGTGAATCCGGATGGCGTTTTGTTTTCTGGAGGCGATGATGGATCGATGAAGTTTTTCGATTATGATTCTGGCGTGCCGTTCCAATCCTCGTTGGATATACCTCAACCAGGCTCTTTAGACTCCGAAGCAGGAATCTTTTGTTCTTCTTTTGATCAAACGGGTACACGTCTGTTGACCGGAGGTGCAGATAAGACGATAAAGATGTACAAAGAAACGGCGTAAAATGATAAAGAATGTATTTGATTAGTACACTAGTAGTAGTACATACAAATTTTGCGTATGCTCAAGGTAGAGAATGAAATGCTGTTGTTACAGCTTGTAAACGATTGTATATGTTGAGTTGTGAGAATACATGCAAGATCTGTATCAGATGACATCGGAGGAAGAGAATAAGGCCCAAAATTGAAAAAGCAAGGATTTGGATGAGGTTGAAGCAAAAACATAATGAGAAGGTTGAACCAAGAATGAAGATGGGTGAAGAATGATGTTTGGTGACGCTCAAAAGTAGGGGAAAGTCCTTGTCGTAAAAGTTTGCCAGCGTAATATGAAAACAAGTATCAGAATGTGAAGTAGTCAATCTCATTGTTCTGGCTTTGACAAAAAGATGCTACCCATTCCAGAATACGAAGTTTGGGCCTGCCCATGCAAATTCTGATTTGGCGATTGTGCTTGTCCTTATTCTTGATGAAATTGTTGATATTGAAAATGCGGTTGGCGTGAATGATGTTGTCGAAGATGCTCTTGCAATTGTTGCGATTGCCGTGCTCTATGGAGGTTTTGTTTCCTAGGAGAAGGCAGCCTTCCTTCATGGATCAATACGTCACCAGTCGTCATTGAATTTGCAAAGGGTGATGTCAAAGGATCAGATGGCATACCCGAAGCTTGTAAGTTGTCAGTTTCTGTGAATTGATTATAGGGAAACATTATAGCTCCAGTACCACTAGATGCTGTGACAGGCTGCGCTTCATTAGCCATGCTAAATGGGATCTGTTGCTGCTGTTGCTGATCATGATCGACATCGAACCCAATTCCTGCATTTTGCATGTTATTTGTCGGATAACGTGCGCGCGATACAGATGATTGTTGCAAAGACGAGAATGGCTGTTGTGTTGAGGGATCAGAAGAGCCCATCGGAATAAATGACGGCTGATTCGTTAGTGTATCGTCTTGCCATTGATTATGCATGCCTGTCAAACTCATTGGTTGTGTCGATTGAACATCAAACGAATTCAAATCTGGAAATGCAGAAAAGATTGCCGAATTTGCGTGATCAGTAGTTGCGAAATTTTGTTGTGGTGGCATCATGGAAGATATAGACGCCCCAGTTGGCGAAGGAGACATGCTCATCGTACTAAACATTCCATTCGATTCATCACCAATCCGTAAAGCTCCATTTTGCATTCCCGCCGAACCAAAAAAGTCATTTTGTAATTGATCCTGCTGTCTGATTGACTGAAATGTTTGCTGATCTTGTCCATACTGTGGCGTTGAGAGACCAGAGAATGTTGTTCCTATTGCACTTCCAGGATAAGGTTCGTAGCGACTTCTAGCCGATCTAGAAATTGCGTCAAATGATCTCCTGGAAGAAGTCAAATTTCCTGAACCTCCAATTTGATGCGGTAGTGGTGGAGCTCTGATCGAAGGCTGTGAAGAGGAAGAAACGATTGCGTTAAGAGTTTGACCTTGTGTTTGGCCTGCCAAGGTCATTGCACGTCCCCTCGATGTACCACTTCCGAATGATCTTCCGCGTGAATGACCTTGCATCGAATGTGGTCTGGCTTGATGTTGTCTTCGAAACTGTTGTGCTTCGCTGCCCGAGCTTGTTCCTTCACCGCTGGATTCTTGGCCATCCTTTCGCGGAAGAAGGGTTGATTCATCTTCTCCATCGAATCGCGGTATTCCATCTAAACCATATCGTATCGAGGGTGGAAAACGAAAAGAAGTTTTCGTCAAAAAGATTGGCGAGATAGCCAAAGATGCAATCTCAGGTAAAGAAGAGGGCGTTCGTAATCGTCCTGAACGAACATCTTCTACTGTGTAATAGGAAATCAAATGTTGTGTCGAATTTTCTACCTGAATGGAAATAGTTTTCTTGCACAAACCGCCTTTAGCGAAAGGATAAGAAGTTGTTAGGCTTCCTACCAAACTTCTATCAGTCCTTGCATCATTTTGACCTATCACGCCCGTTTGGGCATTTCCAGAAGATGTTGAGTGTGGGGCAACATTGAAGCCTTCAAGCATCGAAAGGGATTCCCAGCCTGCATATGAGTCGGATGCCGCACTTGATGATCGCATCCGATTGGCTTCTGGATTGGAATCAATATTGGAAGGCGAAGAGAAAGAAGGATCTGCGAAGCCGATTGCACCCAAAGCAAGTGGATTGAGATGCTCTGTTGATCCGCTTGAGCTAGGATTTTGTGTAATAGAAGGTGAGCTGATATCTTGTTGAGATCCAGGTCTTGCTGCTGTTGTGTTTGTATTTGCTTTCTTCTCCACTTGACGATAAACGAGAAAGTTGAACAAAATTCGGCTTGGACTCCATAGAAGCCCATCGGTCCATCTTTTTATTCCGCTCTCTTTCTCATCGAATACAAACACTTGTCCGCTCTTTATCAGCTTTCGCTCATCATCACGTAACCTCCTCTTGACTTTGGGCATCACCCCTCGTCGAACACATTCAAAGATCAAAAGAGCGTCATGGGTAGTTGATCTTTTGTTTTGATAAGAAAGGGTAGATGATAAGGTGAGTGAGAAAGGTGCAAAGAAAATGGACAAATCATACAATACTCACACGTAGCCTTGAAAGGAGCTCTCGATAGTATCGGCCATATTTTCGTTGAACTAGTGTAATGAACCAACGAAAGTCGAGATCGAAGATGGAAGAGAGTGAGATGGAAAGGCAACATGATGAAAAGTTTGGGTAACGGGGTAAAAAAGAGGAACTAGGTAAGTATTCGGTACAGAGTTTACTCGTTTTACTCCGTCAATCAAATCACGTCACTTCGGCAGTGCATTCAGCCAAACCAAGACGACAGAACAACACATAATTTCGGCAAGAGCGCCAAAAGTGAAGAGCAGGCAAATGAACTTCGTCCAAAAGATGAATGACATACAAAGCGTACCGCTTTCATGGTTGCCATTCCCTCAATGTTGTCTTCATGGATTTCTTACGCAAATCAATACGGGGCGCTTCACATTCAGCCAACACTGAATCCTTTTTGACCACCGAAAGAAAGTTGAGGATTGATCATTATACTCTTCCATCTCTCTTCCTCTTCATTCTTTTACTGAAACTTACATTGCAAGATCCTTATATCTCCACCCAATATATGACTTTGAATGCTCTCGTCCAGGGATCTAGATGTTACCTTGCTCTGTGTGATGAGAAAATGCCGTTTGATGTTCAGCCAAGAATGCGTGCCGATTTGAACACGATCGCCGCGTATTGTTGCCGAAGATGACCGAATGAGTACCCTTGATTGGCGTCAGCCGAGAATGAACCGAGAGATCATTACAAAACAAAGGCGATGGCGATCCAAGAATTAGATGGATGAATGGGTGAAATGAGTTTGGATGAAAATCGTTTCTGTCTCGTTAATCGTTATCTTTGTCTCCTTCTTCTTTCGATCACACCGGATACCAGATCGGTCTACCAGTATTTGAGACTGAATCAATCAAGCCTTTTGAACTATTCACCAATGACGCAATGAGAAAGTTGAACGAATTTGCAAATCGATGATGGTCATGAAAAGAAGATTAAGAAGAATGTATGCGTACAAAACAATAAAAAAGGTAATGGATGTATTTTTGGAATGAAATGGTAATTGTACCCTCACTGTTTGTTGTTACTGTTATAGTACTACAGCAAAATGCATTATCTGAATGGCAGTGTGATGATGCCTTTTTTTTGATTTCTTCTTTTTATTTTGATCATATGCAAGCAAGGTTTGACTGATTCTATATAGTGAACGAATACAGGCTTTCTATCTTTTAATTAATTTGTATGCACTTTAGGACGTGCGCGTTTAAACAACAACAAAAAAAAAGATATTCTTCGCCTAGCGTCATGCAGTCAAAAATTGGGATCGGTCCAAAATGCTTGACAATGTCCGGTCATAAAGCTGCAGGAAATGATATAAGCAAATGCCCATTCATACATCCATAAAAGATTATCATAGATTTATGATTCGTCTTACCATGTAATTCTTTGTTTCTGTGTAAAAGATCAGTGTTATAAAGATATATTCTTGTACAATGTCAGTCTAATCGACTACTTAAAAAGAACAAAGGGAAAGTGGGAATTCACTATATACAATCAATATAAGTGTATATATATAAGCGACCGGTATACAATAAGCATGTTTATATAGGCTTTAGAATGTTAAATGTCTTAGAAAGTGGTACCACTTACTTCTTGTATAATCCCTTCTGCCTTTCATATATACCTTAAAACTTACCTACCTAAACCCAACACATTTGCCAATCCATTAGCGTGTGATTTAGCAATGATCCCTTTGTTGAGATCTTTGATAAAAGTGTCATGAATAGACCATAAAACTCTAATTAACGGCATTTTTACCTTGATCTAGATAAATGAAAACGGCAAGATGGTGTGTTTTCTAAATTGACTATATTGATGACCCTGTTTAAGTTAGTATGCGAATCGGCGTAATGCTCTGACTGTTTACCGCTCCCCCCCCCCTTTTATTTTGGGCAATTATTGGCTGTGATGGTGCCCAAATTTCAGAATGAATAAAGTGCAAAGATACTTTCTGCAGCTAAAATCGTTAAATAACTTTTCATCTTTCCACTCACGGCGTAGCCTTTAGTCAATTTGTCTTACCAACAACCAATTAAGGTTTAACGCTAATTACCATGAATGGATGCAGATTGTTGCATTGTGGCATCCTACCCGCTTACCTTCATATCGTACGAAATGCAATAAAAGCATTGTTCTTCTACTGGGGAAGGGCATCGGGACAAAGAGCTTTCATTTGGCTTTTCGGCTTCTATACTTGACATTCAATCGATTCTTGATCGCGATTATAGTTATGATCACATTCTATCTATCATTTGACTAATACATATGCCTCTACTACTTCACTTTGTCGAAACAGTCTCTTTGACTTTTGGCTTAATATCCTTGTCAACTTTATTCTCTAAAGCATTTAGAGCATCCAATGTTGCTTCATAAATGCTAAACACAATTCCTCCGCTCATGATCAATCGAACCAATCTAGGCGTCGTTCCTTTCCAAAAATTTCGTATTCCTTCATTTTTTGCAATCTGAACTGCACAATCCACAACGCCACGATATTGACTTGCCCTTTCAGATTGCATTCTAGTTTTAACAACGTCAAAAGGCATAGTTGTATATACTGTCACGATTCCTGCTATCGAACCCATTGCAAAAGTTTCAATCGCTCCAGGTTTACGGCCATCCTTTGTTGCGATTGTACGTAAAGCAGAATATGTTGTCAATCGGACTGCAGAATTGGCTCCTTGTCTCATCATCGTTGGACCAAGGCCACGATAAATGCTGGAGATACCTTCTTTACGTATGATTGCAGCAGATCCGCTGATGAGACCATTATAATGTCGTTCAGCTTTAGGTCGTTTTCCATCTTCAATTAAACGAGTTTTGATCGCCTCAGATGGCGTAACCGCAAAAGCACCTTCGCATAAGCCAGCTAAGAAGCCAGCAGCTATCGAACGAGGTAATGAAAGTTGTCCAGTTTTACTATCGGCAACCGCCAATTTGATACTATCGTATGATAAAAAACGTACTCCAGCTTTCAACGCATTTCCTGTAACCAAGGCCGAACAGCCAGCATATAAACCACGAAACCCATTTTGAGCCAACGTATTTCGAATGATTGCAATAGGACCAGGTGGCTTTTGACCTTGCGATGCAGCAAATTGTGCTTGTGTCTGAACACAGAAGGAAGAGCGTTGTATAAGCGTGCCGATGAAGATTTGTAGAGCATAGAATATAGGTCTGAGATCAGGTTCCGACCGCCGGCTAGACAGAAACACAGCTCTGATCCCTATTTGTATCTGTAATGATAAGACCATCATCTCTCTTTACTCACTTTAACGAACTCGGTAGGATAAGTGACAAAACCCTCAATTGCACCTGCAAGAGCACCTGCAAATAGTGAATTGAATGGCTTTTCTTGTCTCTTTTTTGAAGCCATTGTTTGAATTTAGTTTGAAATGAAGATGGTGACCAGATTGAAAGACGATAAACCTTCTTGTCGTCCTTTATTCCGTTAAGCCCGTTCCTCTTCATAAATTCAAGTGCTCGGAAAAACGTGATTGCAATCGCGCATTAGCGCTTTTTTGAATCTGTCAAGAAGAAATGTTAAATTTGAACTCTTTCCTTCTTCACACGACATCTTGTCATCAAAACAAAATAATGTCTGTCACAGAAAAGGAAAAACAAATACCATCTGAAGAACAAGTGGTTGAAGCATCTCGAATCAAATTGAATGAGCTACCTACTTTAGGTATAGCAAAATTACTAGCACAATTGCAAACGGAAAATCAATGGTCTCTGAGCGAAAAGAGATTAAAAACAATATTAGTCAAAGCTAATTTACGTCAATCAAAACCTTCAACGAACGGAAAACAGGACGACGTACCTTCACATGTACCCTTATCCCATTTGGACGCATCTCTAAACATTTCAGATGGAATCAAAGCCGTTTATTTTGATCGTATAAAAGGTAAAGGATTGATTGCCGATCGAGATTTCAAGGAAGGACAAACGATCTTCAACGAAGATGCTTTCGTTGCTTCTGCTCCTTCACAAGCTATGCGTCAAGTGGAACAAGGCGAATTATGTGCAAGTTGTTTCGCTCCTTTGGCCGGTTCATTGGTCGTTCGATGCGGTCAAAAAGATTGCGAATCACGCTTTTGCACAAGACTATGCCAAATTAGAGCACAATCTGCACATCATGCCATCCTTTGTCCAGGTCTAAACCCCTCCATAAAGCCTTTCAATAAGTTTTTATCAATACAAAAATGGCTTTCGCTTGCAATTGTCTCAAAAACGTTGGCAAAGATCTTATTGACACACTCCAATCACGCTCCGGCCAGTTTAAATACGTCACAAAACAACAAACGAACAGAGGAACAACCCAAATCGTCGCTTGAAGAGATGATGTCTCACTTTGATGCCTTCGCTACCGTTTCGGAATTGGAACGAAGAGCACGTAATCCTGGATGGGAGGTGGAACGATCAGCGTTTTTGACCAGTATGCAAGAAGCGCATTCGTTGTTGTGCAAAGGATTGGATCCACGAATAGAAAGGAAAAAGTGGCCGCTATGGAGAGATTTTCCAGTGGATGTTGCGGAAAGGTTGTTTACTTGGGACAACTTTGTCTTGCTGTTAGGCCGTGCGAATATCAATACCGAAGCACAAGGAGGAATGTATCTCGTCCATAGTCATTTAAATCATTCTTGTTTACCAAATGTATCCATTCGTCATCCGCCCTCAAGACATGGAGTACGTCAAGCAACAAAGATCACAGCTTTGGCCAAAAAGGATATCAGAAAAGGAGATGAGTTAGTGATCACGTATCAAGATCCATCATTGGAATTATCAAGAAGGAGGATGTTACTTTGGCGAGAATATATGTTTGGTCCGTGTGAATGTCAAAGATGTTTGGATGAATTGAACGGTATGGATGAAGAAGAAAAGAAAGAGATGGAAAGTGGATCATGGAAAGTGGACGTGAATGAAGAACAAGAGATCCAAAAGCGAAAAGAGCATGCGGATATGCTAAATCAATTGGAAAAAGAAAGAAAAGACAAATTACGATCAGAAGGGAAAGATGTTGAAGATGAGAAAGATATGAAAGGTATAGAAGAGGAATTACGTACCCATTTAGGTTTTTGAGAGGAGAAGAAGATTGGACGCATTCATAGTCACAACATGTACACCACCACATATACCTTTTCGGCGCCGAAGATTGTTTTTTAATCAAAATCAGAATAGAAATCAATTGATCATTTCTATTAAATCTTACGTCCGTGCGCTGCATGACATGACGGCAATTCAATTATTCCCCTCCTTTCTTATGAAGACTTCCTTCCGGTGATATTTTCACCTTCTTCCCATCAAATCGCGCATAAAATCAGTCTTTATTGCATTGCTGAGCAAAACGGAAGATTGGTAAAAGTACAACTCAGAATAAAGGCACTTGCATTGAATGCTTTTTTCATTTCAATCTTTCCCTTTCCTACATCATTTTCATTTGATTTTAACTTGATCATGAATGAACAAAAAAACGAAAACGATTTCATCTCACCTGAAATTCAAAATAATCAATTGTCAGATGAATGCATCTCAAATGCTGACAGAAACGATGCAGAAGTGAAGGATATGGTCAATCAATTCATTCTTACCCAAAATTCTCAAGATAATCCGATCAATACCGTTGATGATAGTGGCTTGGACTTGACAAAAGGGAAATTGAGCATATTTGAAGACAAATCATCCAAAGAGAAAGAACGCTCATACGATAATCAACATTCGGCACACACTCGATACCAAAGTCCCCAATTGATCGAAGAAGAAGCTTCCATCGAAGCTGAGGAAGATGCATACAACGTTTTTCAAGTACGTGATGCAGTTGAAGACTTAGACGAAGGTCATTCACAACCTGTGTCATTTGCTTCTTCAGAAAAGGTGCAAAGTAGCGCTCATGGAGATGGGATCGAAGAAGACGAGGCATCTTCAAATGATTCAACAGACGTGCAAATTAATTGCCGTAAAGCACAAAAAGCTGATACACCATTAGCCATGGAAGAAGATTCGGAGCAAGGTATGCTCATCAAAGGTGTTCAATCCATCAACTCCTATTCTTCCACAGCCACCTCTGAAATTGAAGAAGATGACGAAAGCTCGCATTCTGAGACTGAAAATTTGGAAGAGCAAGAAGATTCCTCGTTGGATCAAGAGAACGAACAGGAAAACTGGACTTTACCAAACAGTCGAGGCAAGAAGCGCGCTCAAAGCGACGTAGCACATGATGACACAGACGGGCACAGTAAGATCAATCCCATTTTCTGCATTGACAATGAAGAAGCGAAGGCCAAATCGACTGCATTGCGCATCGTGAAAGGAACTCAAAGACGAGATTACTACCCTGATTGGGTAAGTGAAGGGCTTCATGCCTCCCTAGATGATTGGGATCGAAAGCCAACGCAAGCGCAATTGGAATTGCTTCAAGTAGCAGTTTTGCAGAGTCCGACTGATGTTCCAGTTCTTTTGCAACTGTTTCAACACGTTTTTGGACCCTATGTATGTCACGAACACCATAATGATGTGTTGCAAAGTATGCAAAATCTCTGTAGTATTCGTGGTCGCCTTCAAATCTGGCCAATCAAAAGCAGAGCTCGTAGCCCTGCTGCAGTCGAGCTGTTCAGGACGGATGAGTTCATCTACATCTATCTCAGCTCATTTGCCAGCTCTGCAGAATTCTTCAATTACGATTGTTGGCTGCAGGAAACTTACCCTGAAGGCGTTGTGCGTGCTATGGATCAAAGGATGGCTAAATTTTACGGCAAAGAATCAGCCTCTGGATATGATTATTGGGCATTTGCAAGAGCAAAGTATTTGGATGAGTTCGGTGATCGTCCCATGAAGCCAGAAGATCTGACGGTTGACGAACGTAAAGAATGGATCCAAGATTTGGAATATTGTACGTCATTTACAGAAGCAACAACTGTGACTGAAAACGTTTTTGGTCCTCTCATGGAGTTTAAAGATCTTCCTGCGCCAAAAGTGGATATCGACAGATATTGGAGTCCATGTGAATGCAGTATCTGTCTGCGATCGAACAAAAGAATCAAGTTGGACAACGTAAAAAACGACTCTGACACCTTTGCCATCTAAGGATGAGACTAAATCGCTATTCACCTCATCAGAATGGCAGGATCTGTTCATGAGATAATCAAGCGATTATTGGTTCGAAGCAATTGATTGACAAATATAATACATGATAATTGTAGATTGTATACGAAACACCGAGAGAACCAGCATAGCAAGCTAGGCATCCAAGTACACACTGTATGTAGACGAATTCACTCGTTCGATTGTCCTTGCATGCGTGCTTTGAAAAGTGAAGTCTTTTTTGCAGTTTTGGGCGGATTCTCTTTGTGAACCGAAGTAGATAATACCTCGGGAGGCTTATGCTCCGTAGCCGATTGTTGCTTCATGCCTTCTTCTTTGTTCAACTCTCTCTGTTCTAGTCTAGCACGCATAACATTTTCCAAACGGTCCTCTTCTTCATCACTTTGACCGTCAAGTTCAATTTCATTTGCGGAAGTGGGGATCGTTCCATCTTCTTTTTGTTTAGGAAAGCGAACGTTAGCCAAAGCAGGAATCAGCATGCTAGGACCAACGTTGTGTGCATTTCGTAAAGCAGCGCTCGGATCATCGGTGCTAGACGATGATCCTGTCCCTAATTCACGAGAGGTTGCTTTCTTACCCATCATTGCACGATGTAAACGTTCTCTTCGGAATCGGCTCATATTTGCGTTCTGATCAGCGCCTTCCTCGATCAAGCTCAAATCTTGTCCGTCATTTAATCCCTCCATATCATCGGTTGGCATTGAGCTTTCTCCGCTCTTCTGCCCTTCGGATAATTTGCTCGGGTGAAATCCATTTTGCTGCATCAAGCTGGCCTTGATCCTTTCATATTCTCTTCGCAAGTCATCATTATTTATTTCACCAGCATCAGAATCAAATTGCGGCGGAACGATTGCTTCCACCATGTCATCGCTATCGAAACCTATATCCGGATCTGCATCCTCATCGGAGAAGTATCCTAAAGCGTCTACCTGGTCTTCGTCCAGCTCTTCATCGTACACTTCCAAGCCCAATTCAGCCATCACATCATCTTCATCGCTATTATCATCATCTACGATTCCGGCCATTGGATCATTTTGAAATTTATTGGTAGCTTCTGTGGCTGCCGTACCAACTTGAACATCAACTTTACCATCATTTGTTTCTCCAAATCGCACCTTGCTCATCTTTGCCGATCCTTCATTTTCGGTGTGGATGTCGTTAAGTTCGTTCGAAATCGTTCCTCCTCTTTTTCGTGCTTCTAGTTTCTCTGCAAATGCTTTGCTAGGCCGAGCATGAGGAACGCTTGGCGTGAGACCTTGCTTTATCCTTTCTTCCGAGATGATCTCATCTCGATTTGTCGCTCTTTCCAAAGCAGATATACCTTGCGTGGTTTGGGGACCGGCGGGTAAAGGTGGTTTTGTGTATTGTTTGGGCTTAACGTTCAAGAATCCCATTTTGAATGCGCTTGAATCTTTTCTCGACTTTGACGAGGATGGCAATGCAGAAGTCTTACCTGGCGCATGTTCGATCACTTCCTTACGAACAGAAGGCACACCATCCGTGGCCTTGCCTGTGGATTGATATTTTGCATTCGCTTGTTCGGTTGATCGTCTTGCTTCATCTTCTTGTGCTTTCATGCTCTGTTTTATGGACTCATATTGAGGATGACCTTTGATCGAATCGATTCCCAATAATTCAACGATCATTTTGGCTTCTTCTTCGTTTCCTTCATCTTCAACATCACTTCCGATCTTTTTTGTTTCACGTATCGATCCAACCAATTCCTCTCGTACACTTTTGCTTTCACGAACACCTTCTGGACTTTGAATACGAACGCTCTTTTTCTTCTTCTTCACTTTACCGCCAATCTCTCCACTTCTTGACATTCTTTCATCGGCATTTGTCATTTGATCTGCCATACTGCCCAATGAGCTCGTACTAGCACTCATATTATCATCGGCGGCCATCCAACGTACTTGTTCGATCGGATCACTGCTATGCTCCGCTGCTGGACTGCTAGGATTCATATTCAAGAAACCTTTACGGATACCTGAAGCACCAAATTTTGGATCGGGCGATACATTGTGAAATGTATGTTTCAAGACTGATTTTGATGGCAATGGGCGATCTGCAGATGAAACACGGGTATGCGAACTCTTTTGAGAATTTTGTTCGGTTTGAAGGTGTTTTTGGATGACGTTCTCTTCCCCTTCATCTTGTTCAAGCTGATTCAATATGGAATTCATCCATATCTTTCTCTCTTCTTTACTCTTTTCCTCTGTAGGTCGGAAAGTTTGAACTACACCTTTGCCAAACCTATCATCCTGTTCTGCTATCTGTTCTGTAACATTGATAAACGGTAATCCTTCTTCATTCAAAGTTTGTCCGTTTTCGTTTATGATTTGATCATTCTCGTTCATTGGCGCAACATGTAAGGCAATGCAAGATATAAGAAGATTGAAAGATGGTGTTCAATTCGATCTCCGTTTCATTTGATTCACAAGCTGAGTGGAGAATTCCATTAGTCTGAGCACATCACACAAAGAGAGGTATCACTGACACACACACACACACACGTGTAAATAATATTCTAGCCCTGCCCTGCCTGCGTTTTGCGTGCGCACGCTGCGCCAAGCTATTTGTCCAGTTCTCAATGCATACAACATTCACTTTCATGTCCAACGGACTATCCCAAAATAACCATCATCGCACCGTTGAAAGTCCATCTGACAGTCTTTGATTATCTACTCTGCATGCATGATTGACACAATGGAAAGGGCAAGAATCTTCTTCTTCAACTCTATGGACGGGTAGAACATATGTGGAAAGTTATTTTCAGAACCAAAGTATAAATGACATGTTGCACGTCCTTCTCATCTGACAGGCCTGACCCAATAAATCAGCCTCGATATCTCACTATTGCAAGGCTCGTTTGCTGAATTCCTTTTCGATATCATATCTGCCAGCACCCACAATTGCATGAATTTGACAAGTTTGCAGAATGTATGCACC
>NW_020289947.1:1250687-1256547 GCF_003144205.1 Meira miltonrushii
GCGGTAATCAACACAAACACGACCCGCATCACTTTATGGAAAGAGCTCACAAGTATGAACGCCTTGATAGAGTCCAAGTCAGCCAAGATCTTCCTCTTTCGATCGGATGAAACCTTTCAAAATTTATGAAAAGTTATCTCGTACGTCACTCAAGATCGCTCTTATGCTTTCACCTCACCGTCTTTGGCTTCACATCCGTTCAACATTACCGAAGAAGTCTGTCATCATTGGTTGATTTGAAGTGAGGTCGATCAAGCCGGTCAAAGTTTCTTTATTCATGATGTCTCTGCACTCGCATTCATCGGGCTCTTACAAGCAAACAACGGCAGTCTCTGGAGAAGAAGAGAAACTGTAAATAGATCCAGACTAACGGTCCTGAGAAGGAGGAAGGGCAGAAGGAGGGGAGGAAGGTGAAAGTGCAAGACTTAACGCAAGATTCCACACAGAATTCTTCAAGAGTCAGCGGAGCAGTCTCAACAGACGGAAGTGGTGCAAGACTCAACACAAAATACCACACAGAATCCATCAAGAGACTGCTCCAGATACCAAACAGAGTTCGTCAAGAGTCAGCAGAGTAGTCTCAACAAGAGAAATGGTACACCTGACATCAACAATTGTCTTTCTTCTGCCCTCTTTTTCCACGCTCCTACTTCACGCTTTTGACTGCATCTCCCAGTGACATCCGTTCAACTTTGCCGAAGAAGTTCATCATTAAATCTTGGGTTGAAGTAAGGTCGATCAAGTCGGGCAAAATTTTCTTCATTCGAGGATGACTCTACACCCGCATTCACGGTGCTCTTACAAGCGATCACTGGCAGTCGAAGAAGCATCGGTCTTAAGCGCATACCTGTTTGGATGACGGATCAAACACACTTCATCAATGAAGCGTCTATCCTGTCCGACTTGTTGGTGTAACGAGAGTAAGATGAGCCAGAACTTCTCGTTTCGCAACTTTCCAAAGACCCTCCTCTAAACATAAACACCTAAAGGGAGAAGAGGGAGGAGTGAGAAGAGGGTGATGACTATAAAATAGGAAGAGGATGATGACGGTGGAATGAGGAGAAGATGATGATAGCGGAGTAAGAAGAGACTGTTGGTAGCCTCTTCTCATCCGCATTCAAAAGCCGACCAGATAAAACCTTTCGAGATTCATGAAAGATCATCTCGTACGTCGCTCAAGATCGGATCATGACATAGCATTTGAACAAGTGGCACAACAGAAGAAATAACATACTTAACATCAACATTTGTCTTTCCTCTGCCCTCCTTTCTATACTTTCACTTCACACTCTTTGGCTTTACATCCGTTCAACATTACCAAAGAAGTACGTCATCGTTGCTTATTTTGAAGTAAGGTTGATCAAGCCGGTTAAAATTTCTTTATTCATGATGTCTCTACACTCGTATTCATCGGGCTCTTACAAGTAAATATTAGTAGACTTTAGAGAAGAAGAGGAACGGTGAATAGATCCAGGCTGAGAGCCTTGAGAAAGAGGAAGTATAGAAAGAGGATATAAAGGACTTAATATAAGATGCTATATAAAGTTTATTAATAGAATCAGCAGAGTAGTCTGCCTTAACCTTATTTCCTCTTCTTAATCGTTATTATAATTAGATAAATATAAGAAATAATAAATATTTTAATAAATAAGTATTTATTGAAAATCATTTAATAAAAGTTTAGTTAATATTTATAATAGAATAATAAATTAATATAAGAATCTATAATTTAATTATAAAATGCTAAATAAAACTTTTATAAAAAGATATAATATAAATAAAATAATAAGTTTTCTTTTATATAATTATTTAATTATTTATAAAAATAATTATAAAATAAATATATTTAAAAATATTTATTTAAACTTTTTATATTTTTTTATAATTTTAATTTAATTTTCCTTTTTTTTATTATAATAATCTTATATATATATATTAAAATTATTAATATATTAATATTAATATAAATATATAAAAAAATAAATAATATTATAAAAATTTTTATTAAAAGTTTTATTTATTATATATTAAAAAAGATATAATAATTATTAATATTTTTAAATATAAATATTTAATTATAATATCTTATAAATAAATATAATCTAATTTTTTCTAATAAATTAATATAATTAATAAGAAATATTATAAATTATATTTTTATAAAAGTTTTATATTAAAAAAGTTTTATAATATTTTAAATTTTAAGATATAATAATATTTTAAATTTTAAGATATAATAATATATAATTAATTAAGATATCTTATTTTTTTAATTTCTTAATAATTAATATTTAATAATTTTAATAAATATAATATATAATTTTTATTGATTATTTAATAGATTTAAGATATCTTATTTTTTTTTATCTTTTAAATAAATATTTTTTCGATAAATTATTTATAATTATTATTTATAAATCTTCTTAATTATCTAATAAAAATAAAAGATCTTATCTTTTTAATTTTAAAATAAATCTTTTATTAATAAATTATTTATAATTTTTATTAATTATTTAATAGTTTTAAGATATTTTATTTTTCTAATATTTTAATAATTTCTCTTTTTATTTCTTTAATATATTTATTATATTTAATTCTTTTATCTATTTAAAATTCTATAATAATATTTTATTTTATAGATAATAATAATAAATTATAATTTTATATAGTAAAATAATTCTATTAAAAATTAATTTAAAAATCTATATAATTATTATATCTATAAATATTATTAATATATTTATATCTATTACTTTTATACTCTTATCTAAATCTAATAATAATAATAAAAAGAATTAAATATAAAATTTAATTATTTTAATAATTTTCTTTTTATATAAAATTATATTATTTAAAATTTTTATAAATATATATATATATAAAAAATAATATATATCTATTATTAGTTAATTTAATTATTTATCTTTTTAAATAATTATAATAAGAAAAAACTTAAATTTAGATAGTTTATTTAGAAAAAATATATTATATTATATCTATTATTTTTATTATATATATATTAATAAATTAATAAATTAATTATATTAATAATAATAAATATATATATATAATTTTTATTTATATTTATAAAATAAAATAATTTTATAAAGATTTTAATAAATAAATAAATAATATATAATAAATTTAATAAAATTATAAAGAAAAAATTTATTAAGAAATTTAAACTTTTATAATATCTTTAAAGATATTTTATTAAAAATATTATTAATTTAATTTAATTCAATTAAAATTTAATTAAAATTTATTTTTTTTTTTCAATCGAGAAATTATTACTATATAGTACATATAGTAAAATTAAGACAAACATAAGATAAATACAGCTTCCGTTTAAGCGTAAATTACAAACATTCTATAAAGAGAAAAAGAGAAGGTATATAAAGAAGAAAATTCTTTTCTCCCTCCTCCTTCTTTTCCTTCACCATCGTTTATCTATCCCTTTTATATAAAGCTTATATCTTCGCTTAAAAATCGTCCTACCTACCTCCCTCGTTATAGCGCTAGCACTCTACTTCCGACTATCTTCCGGTATCGGCTAGAGCCTGCTTAACAAGCCTTTTTAGCCTATATCAATCAAATCTTTTTAAACCAATCTTTTCTATAAGAGTATTCTAAAGCGGTATTTGTTTTAATTAAAAAATTAAAAAGAATTTTTTATTAAATTAAAAAATTTTTTTATTTAAAATTATAATATTATTATTAATAAAAAATAGAAATAATTATAATAACTATATAAGTCGATCTTACTAAATAAATATATTAAAATAAAAAGGTATTAGTTAAAAGAAATAGATTAATACTAATTAATATTATAGATATATAGCTTAACAGATAAAGAGCTAAAATCGCTATCAGTAATAAGTTCGCCTTAATATATTATTACTATTATAAGATTCACTTATACTAAATTAGTTCTTATCTTGTACCTACTAGTAAACGATTATATAAATTTACAAAAATCTATCGTAATATATATAGTTGGAAGAAGTCTCTTTCTTTGATAAATATTCGATTTCCTTTATTATATCTCGTTTCGTTATCACTATCTACTTCTATATACTATCTTTTCGTAAAAAGAAGCTTATCTAACTCTATTCTAAATATCGATATTTCTCTTGGCTAGACAAAAGTATTATATAATAAGCTCGATAGATGGTAAGAGGTAAAATCCTTCAAGATTGACGACCAAGTTCATTTCCTTTTTTGCAACCTTTTCAGAGGAAGATGTGGATCTCTCATCTATATCGTCAATCTGGACCTCTTCGTAGGTTGAATAATTTCGCTTGGCATCAAGTTTTACGCCTGTTTACCGAATTAAAGATTTACCTTTATTCTATCACTGCTGCCTCAAGTCAAGTAGTAAGTAGTAGTATCGCCAATTTCGGTCTAATGATCATCAAAGAGATGGGTTATGAAGGTGTAAAGACTAACCTTCTAAGCGCTGGTCCATTAGCACTTTCCGTTTTCATCATGTTAATCTGTGCAGTTTTGGTAGATCGAAAAGGGATGAGATCTTTATTGCTTTTGCCGTGTTTGTCGTTGATCACCATTGGCCAATTTTTGATCTTTTTCGATATTCATTCGAAAAGCGTTACTTATGGTGCTATGTATCTAATCGCCGGCTTCAGTGGTCCTTGTAATACCTTAATAACAGTATGGTGCGCCGGAAATATCGGACCGCAATACACAAAGATGGCGACTTTGGCTCTTTGTCTATTGAGCCACACGTCTGTAACGTTAATCAGTGTTGATCTGTATCCTCCAACTGATGCCCTTTTGTTTTGGCATGCTCATTTAGCGGGATTGATTTATATTGTCATCGCAATTGTTTCTGCTTCTTTGTTGACGTTGGTATTGTGATTTGAGAATCATAAGAGAGCCTTTTGGCTGGAATATCGTACGGTCCCAAGCAAAGAACATTTTCCGATTTAGTAAACGATTTACCTTTGATCGAGACTGAAGGAGATCAAGCCTCAACCGGATCAAGTCAAACTGATGGCACTTCCGGTAAAGCATCCTTGGAGGCGCTGCAAGAGCTTGGACTGTATGTCGTGGAACCTGGAAGTGGTCAAGTGTACGTATTGAGTACGTTATCCTCTATATTATTTGATGATCGAATAGATCTATATCACAACAAAAAGACGTTAATGTCTAAATTGCCGCTCATATTACCGCAATTGGTCGGATTGAGTCCGTTCTCCTTTCCGGGTGATGCCTCTCGAGTCTTTGTGGGATATGAAAGTATGTCTTTAGTTGAATTAGACGTTCGTAGTGGAAAGATTGGCGCTGTGTTTGGTGGGTCGTAGAGTAGCGGTGGCGTTTGGTGTTCTTCAAAAGACGATGATGAAAGCAAAGATCAAAAGTGTGGCGACGAGAGCGATCGATCCAAAGAGTGGGAATATATAAGCAGAGCCGATGATATTCTCACGGTTCGCTTGCGCGGTCGACCTGCTCTGTCACAGACGCTTCATTTCAGTACCTTTTCCCCTAATTCTGCCGATCGTGATATCGCAGAGCTCTGGCTTTCGAGAGGATTCTCACTAGATAAACGAACAATGATTGGAATGCCCGAAGAAAGTCCAATCATGTGCTTTGATTCGTCTCAGCATAGCATGAAGTCAACCGAACAGAACGATCGCGCTTTATGGACCAGTGAACTAGGCGCAACTGTAGCAGGGATCGTTGATGTCGTCTACGCAAATTCTCCATCAAGTTCGAAAGATTACCTTCAGCCGCTCTTGTTGCCGCATCCGAAGAGCACATTGAATGATATCTTCTCCCGAATAGGGGCAGGGTCGAAGTATTCAACTCACGGATTAGGAAGAATCGGTGATCGTTCTTC
>NW_020289947.1:1260287-1273998 GCF_003144205.1 Meira miltonrushii
TGTTCTACCCGTCCATAGAGTTGAAGAAGAAGATTCTTGCCCTTTCCATTGTGTCAATCATGCATGCAGAGTAGATAATCAAAGACTGTCAGATGGACTTTCAACGGTGCGATGATGGTTATTTTGGGATAGTCCGTTGGACATGAAAGTGAGTGTATGCATTGGGTCAAGCCTGTCAAATGAGAAGGACGTGCAACATGTCATTTACACGTTGGTTCTGAAATTAACTTTCCACATATGTTGTACCCGTCCATAGAGTTGAAGAAAAGATTCTTGCCCTTTCCATTGTGTCAATCATGCATGCAGAGTAGATAATCAAAGACTGTCAGATGAACTTTCAACGGTGCGATGATGGTTATCTTGGGATAGACCGTTGGACATGAAAGAGAGTGTATGCATTGAGAAGCGAAGGAAGCGTGACAGGGCATAATCCACCGACTTGTCCTCTCTGCCGGCGCGGCGCCTCAGCCTTTTGTGCTTTTGCTTACGTGACATATCAATCTACGAGAAAGAACGATATGATCGACATGGCGTCATTCTTGCCAGCATATACATTTGCCCCTCACCTGTACCTGTCAAAATTGCCATCGTTTAGCGTTGTGTGTCTTTAAGGCTTGCAATTGAGCAGCATGACTGTTGTTATTTGAGAGGCATCACTTGAAGTTGCAATGAAGGTCTTGTTTTCGACATCATCATCGACGTCAAGGCCATAATCTGCAAAAAGTTATTCTACATGGTAGCTTTGTGTTGGATAAAGAAGATTTTCATTGCAATCCTTCTCTCAATATTTAGACTACAGTCTCTTCTTGACTTTGTACTTCCCATGAACAAAATTGATCGATCCTGATAATAGTAGCAGTTTACTAACGATCGAGAGGAAGAAAGTTACCAACAATTGCATAAGGAATGCCCCAAGCATCACGTCGAATCGTGAAAGAGAAACAGCAAGATAGATATTCATCCTCGATGGCTTTTGGCGCTTCAATGCCTTCTTCGATTATGGAATGCGTTTGATCGGCTTTGTTTGCTGTTGCAGTGTTCTCTTTCGCCAGATCACATCGTACATTCGTTGATTTTGACTCTTGATTCGTTAAAGACGACGTTCTGGTCATTCCGACCACTGGAGTTGCATTGTTTGAGATAGATGTGCTCAAAGTCCCACTTCTGCTATTCTTCTTTCTTTGATTTGTACGTAAAATGCAACTTGTCAGCACTGCTTTTTGACCGGGATCAAAGCAGACCGCACCATACTTTTCCCAGTAATTTACTGCACTTTCTTCTTGCATCAATTCATAAATCGTACAACATCCTTCACGTAGTTCATCAAAGTTTACGCCTACCAAATCGGCGAATTCTTTATTACCTTTGTAGATTTCACCTGTCCTTCTCCAAAGACAAGCAGGTATCCCTTGTGTTGAAAAGACGCGATCATAATCTAACAAAAGACGCTCGAAAGCCTCTTCGATGAAGATCAGATCAACATTTGTCAACCTCTGAGCCACTGCTCGAAAAGCGGGTCGAAAGATCGAAATTGGCTTCAATATCCTTCTTCTGCTAGATTGTGAACAATTTTGTTCCATCCACCTATTCAATCGAGCATATCCATTGACATGATTGTATGGTCGCAAAAGGCCTGCATCCAATTTCGCTTGAATCACACGTCCTAATCGTTCGTCTCGCGTTCCATCCTTTTGATCAGCTGCGGTCAAAAAGAATGTATCTGCTTTATTGGCACCAGCGACGAGAACTGACGTATCCGCTAAGCTTGCTCGGCGATCCCTATTACGGTGCAAGGCTTGCGTTGCCTGGACACCCGTTCCTGTATTTGAACCGTTTGTTGCGTTAACTTCATCAGTTTGTCCAACATCGCTTTGATCGATTTCATCCCGTTTCCCGGCCAGGTTTGACGATAATGATTGATTTTGATTCATAGGGTTCGATGCTGGCATAGGAGTTGAAGGCATGCCATTCTGACCATCTAGCGATTCAAGAAATTCGCTCAAGATGTTATATTCATTACCACCTGCTGCATCCCCGTTGGCTGAATATCCGTTTCCTGCACCTGCAAGGTCCCCTCCTCCCAAGCCTAAGAAGCTTGCTCCTCCTAGCATAGACGCTGCTGCCCAATTTGGCGTCACAGACGGTATAGCGCTATTCATCATTTCATTCGGTAAAGCCATACGCATTTGTGGTAATTGTTGAAGACCATTTCCGACGTCAATTGGTGTCATACTTCCGCCGTTCAGCATTGGATCTGCTCCATTCGTACTGCCTCCCAATACGTTCACAATTGCAGATGGAGGTAAGGGTTGAGCATTTGGTCGATTTGATCCTTGTCGATTTGGAGATGGATTTACTAAAGGTTTAGAAGTTGGAGTTGAATTATTACTGATAATACTACTACTCCTTCGGGCTGCATTAGAAGAGGAAGCGTTTCGATTGGTTGTTTCGTCGTGACAAAGATGTCCTATATCACGTTTGATACTGCATCCAAGTTTTGAATTATAAGTTAATCATATGCTATCCACATTTAGTCATTTTATACTCACCATCTTTTGCATGGCCTTCCATCATCGCATGTCATATGACTTCTTCTACAATAAATGCAAGCCATTCCCACTTTTCTGCGTTTATTGTTCGATTGTGTATCATTATTTGTTAATTTTGACGAAGAAGCAACTTGCGATGTTTTATGATTACCTCCTTTGGATGATGAAGACGTGATTGTATGATGATTATTTGATTCTGCTTTTGTACTTGCAGCCATGATTGTTGTTATAGTGGATGATGATTGTTAATACATCATCATATCATTCTTACCATTTCCGCTTATTTGAGAGTTGAAAAAGTCGCGGGGATATTTGCAATCATGCATACAACGCGTCAAGTTACATTACAATGTAATACATTATCATTCATTGCCCTTAATGCCCCGGTGGAAAAGTTTAACTTGTGCATGCATGGGGGGTGTACCTGATTATGTTTTGCGCAGCGCACGTGTACAACAAGGGGAATCTCATTGCCATCATTTCATTCTATTCATCTTCCAATATCATCTTTTCTTTTCTCTTTTCAGCATATCCTTTATGATCTCCCTATAGCATCAAGAAAGATTAACAAAAATCATGAAATTCGGCAAATCGTATATGGAAACTTTGGCAAGTCCCTCTTTTCCAAAAGAATGGCGGGAAGGCGCAATCGAATATAAACAATTAAAGAAATTGATTAATGGCGTAGTTGCTGAACTTGAATCTTTAGGTTTAGGAGCAGATGTCTTACGTGATCTGATTGTTCCAAATGGTGAGCAAGATCTCGAAAGCGAAGTCAAAAGTGGCTCGGACGAAGATGAACCTTTGGAAAGGTTACAAGATGATAATGAACAAGTAAATAGTAGAGATAAACCCGCATTAAACATTCTTGACGTTTACGATCGGCCTTCGGATACATCTATGGACAGAAACGAAAATAATTCTTCTAATTCAATCAATCATTATCGACATCTACAACGAGGAGATTCATCTTCACACGACATCAGTCTCGGTAGTAGCGCGGATGATTGCGATGAATGCGCCAAAGATTTACTCCGTCATACTTCCAAGAATCAACATACAGATTCACCTGCAGCTGATTGGGTTGCGCATATTGCACATGCTAAACATTCGAGGGCACGTAGACGGTCAAGTCGTAGAGAAAAGTCACCTCTGAATGAGAGGGAGGACAAAAGCAATAATTCGCAATTCCTTGATGCAAATCCCACAAAATTTCTTCGACCATCGACAGCTCAAAGCGCCCCGTTATCTACTTCTTTTGATGGGTCTGCCATTCATTCAGATACGTATCCTGGTCAAATAACAAGTGGAGATGATAGCGGTCAGCCGGCGGATCACCGACCACCAAATCGTATGGGAAAAAAACAACTGGAAGAATTACGAAGACGATACAGCTCGGTAGATGGCATGCATTCTTATCGTGCTAGCAACGTGAGTGCAAACAGCAAAGCGAAAGATCGTGTACACGATTGGGGTGGTCATGCGTGGCGAGAACGTGCATCTTTGCCGATCAAAGCGAATGATGGAATAACTGCGCAAAAGAAGACATCGGGAAAAGGACATGTGAAACGATGGGTGATGGGCAAGGATGGCAGAAGAGCTAGAGCAGAATACGAATTAGGAGGTACGAGTGAAAAGCCAGTTCCTCGGATTCGGTTGTATGTTGAATCACCCATTCAATCTGATGATGAGGTTGATGATGGCGGTGAAGCTGATTCGGAAGGTGAAAGTGAAGATGACGCAATTGAATCAGATAAGGAAGTAGAGAATGATGATGATAATGCCGCAAGGTTCACGGAACTAGGTAACTCACCTCGTGGTAGTATTGGATCAAGTACGATCAAACCTTTGCAAGGACATCCAAGATCGCCAATCATAAGATCAACGAACGAAAACGGCGGAAAGAAACGGGTACGCACGCGTGAGATCATCATTCCTTTAAATGCGGACACTGAATTCCTTGATACATTAACGGGAGCTTTGAGTAATCTTTCTTCTTTGCAAGAAACACAAAGAAAAGAGTTTCAACGAAGCACGGAAGCTCTTTGTAGTGCTGTATCCAAAGTTGCAAGTCCATACGGAAACAAGAATGATTTGTATGCATGGCGTGAAATTTTCTCATTATGGTGCGAATTGCAAATCTTTGAATCCCAACGTGAAAAGGATCGTGGAGAGTTGAGCGTTGATGAAACGGAAGCAAGACTTAAAAAGTTTGCAGAAGAATTGGCAAAACGTGGATGGAATACTGAAGCTTTTGCGATGGAAGCAAGTCAAAAGGAATTGAAAGGAGATGCCTCTGTCCAAAAGAAGAAAGGCAAATTTGCCGGCAAGTTGACAAAATGGAAAAGTGAAAATAACAAAACTACTGCAGGGGCATTGCCGATGAAGGATGCTAAAAGTATTGCTGCTTTGGAAGATTTCATTAAGCTTAATTTGGCCCTTTTGGATGTGAAAAAGTTCCAAAGGGTCAACATAGAAGCGGCACGGAAAATATTGAAGAAGCACGATAAACGGACAGCATTAACGGCAAGTAGCGACTTAGGCATTTTTGTCGAACATGAAGAAAGGATGAGAAAAGCTGCTGCTTCTGCTGCTGCTGGAGTGGGAATTTCAAGTTTGGTCAATATACCAGAACAAAGTGTTGCTTCCAATCATGCCATCATCTCTTCTCATGGAGCTTCTACTCATCCATCATTGGCTGCTCTTTTGCCTTCTTCAACTTCAGCTCTCATGTCAGCCTCTTTGCCGCACATCCTCCTTTCACTCATGACGACCGAGCTTTTACCAATCCTTCCTAGCATTGACGATTACAGTTGCGCAATCTGTACAGGTGTTGCATGGAGACCGATCAAATTGGACTGTGGTCATTTGTTCTGCATTCGTTGTTTGGTAAAGTTGCAAAAGCAAGGAAAGAATGATTGTCCGATGTGTCGTGCGCCGGGTGCGGTCGGATCGGCAGATGAGAGAAACATGGATGCGGAAATGGTGGATTATTTACGTGATTGGTTTCCAAAAGAAGTGGATGAAAAGGATAAAGAGAACGAAAGGGATCGTCACAAAGAAGAGATGTTAGAATTGGGTCTAGCATTAGAAAATGAGAAATGCAACATCATGTGATAGAATACTATTCTTTCTTTGTTGCATATTATTGTCACGTTATTCGGATGGACTACAAGATTATCCGATCCTGCTCGAAATGGTTGTGTTTGTATTAATGGAATATTCATGGATGCTCTTGATTGGTGTGTGATCAAAATTACTGCGGTTAAACAACACAGGATGTCATCACCGAAGTCGAATTAGCAGTGTTACTTTTCAGCACTGCCTTTCATAATTTATCCTTTCGTGTTTGTTGTACCTATTATACGATGGTCAATTGCTTATCTTCAACATGTTCTCAAGATGAAGTTACTCATGGGGATGAATGATGTTATCATTACAAGCGTTGAGCCAATGAAATGTTCGGGCAACGTTTGCTGCAGCTATAACTATTAACAAATCGACACTGCTCTAACGCCTTTGTGATGTAAAAATGCTATTCAATGCATTACACCGCTGTTGGATAAATATAGTTACTATGTATGCAAGCCTCTCCTCCAGATCTAAATGCAAGCAAGAATGAAATCTTACGCGCGCGCGTGTGTGTGTGTGTGTGTGTGTGCTGCAGCACTGCATGCCGACTGCATCTTGACATAATGTAAAAACGGAACGGAAATACCCTTGATAGCCATCACGGCAGTGTTTTATCGTAATCAAATTTTGAGATAAACTTAAAAACACTGCAATTTTGCCTCGCCAGCTCAAAAGCGGGTTTATCACGCGTTAGGCAGTGTAAAGCAGGAAAAAGAGAAGAGAAAAAAAAATGCAATTCTGTTTGACAAAGAATGGTATAAAGCAGGAAGGACCATTTAAGAGGTGGAGTCCAGTTTGAGTCTTTAATCTCTTTGTTTCTTGGTCACCATCACCATAGAAAGGCAAGTCTGCTTCTTTTTGCTTCTTCTTCCTTTTTTCCACGCTCTGAATGCTTATCAGTATTCGGTAACGCCATTTTCTCGGCCCGAAAGAAATCGGTGGAGCTCTTGATGGCTTCTACAGAAGATCGAACGAATACTTTGGATAGTACATATAAAGATCTAAGCAAAAGCAGAGGAGAGAATTCAATCAGTACCCAAAACCAAGAGAGACTTTCGAATGACGATATAACACAACCTCATCCTTTGGCAGAAAGTCTGTCAAAGGTGAATAGATTCGAAAGCAAACGTTCAAACGAATCTAGATCGGCCAATAATGGAACTTCACCTTCGGAAGGATCAGGTTATGAGGATATGGAAAAAGTGCCAAGTAGCGGTCAGCATTCATCGGCAGACGAAAGAAGAGTAGAAGGAAGTCAAAGCAACGTTGAAACTCAGCATGATGGTTTAAAGCGGAGACAATCAACTATTTCCAATATGGCAGTCAAAGCTCGCAAATCCGTGCCAAGTTTCTTGAAACCAAAAAAAGGCTTCCTTCGATGGTGCAGTTGCATTGCTACGTTTAGCAAGCAACATTTGAATTTTTATCGAATTCATCTATTGGTATTCACCTTCACACCTTTGATCTTTGCTGGAATCTTTTATGCTTCAAATACGAACCAGATTGCATTCATCGATTGTTTGTTCCTTTGCGTTTCTGCGATGACTGTTACAGGATTAGCAACGATTAACGTTAGCACTTCGACAGCATGGCAACAAGCTATCCTATTCTTTTTGATGGCTATCGGCAATATCACCGCTGTTTCCGTCACGATGATCTGGATCAGAAGACACTTTTTTCGTGTCAAATTTGATACGATTATCAGAAGGAGCGCAAAAGCTCGTCAACGAATGAACGATGTTGAATTTGCACATCAAAAGCAAAAGCGAAAAGAACTGATCAGGTTGCAAAGGCTGCTTGGGTTGAGAAAGAGAGGCAATGATACCGCAAACGAAGAGGAGGTCGATCTGCAGCATTTACACAATAAAGCAAATAAAAGGAACAAATTAACTCCTCGCAGTAGTGCTTCGACTGATGAACTCGCCGAAGCAGAATTAAAAGCCGAAAGAGCAGCTCGAAAGAAGGAACGTCAGCGTAAGAAACAACAAGGTCCTTTACGTGCAGATATGATCAGAAGAATGGATCAACCTGCCGTTCTTATCAATCCTATGGGAGCGATTTCGCATAAAATTGGTGAACCGGAAAGGGGAACGGAAACGGGAATTGATGCATCAAATGGCGGCAACGGTGGCGGTATCTTAAATACAAACGGAAGCGGAGATGACAATGGTATCACGGATGGTGAAGCGAGTGTAAATGTACCAAATATACGCATTGCAGAACCCAGCCTTTCACCTGCGCATTTACGTCGAGCTTCAATCATCGATTCCTCTCAAACTCAACAATCGCCATCTGGACGACAATCTCCCGAAAGTTTGATCGAAGAAGAGGGAGAAAGGATGCACTCCGATATTCGATCGAGGAATGGAGAGGATGATGTGCCTCTCGAGTCAAGCGGCGGAGCAAGTAGCCCAAAGAATACGCCAAATAGTGCTGATGCAATACGATCACAAATGCGAACCAGATTCGCTGACAATCATCAAAATGCTGACATTCTGCAACGTTCACGAGGGGAGTCCGATCCACCTTTACCGTTGCACTACGTCCATCACCGTCATGGATCAGAAATTCATTCTACTAGACCAACTCATTTACGAACGGATATGTTTCCTCGCGCTCAAACGATCGAATTTGCTGAACCTCCTTTGCAACCACATGCCCATTCCTCAAGTAGTGCAGCAGCAAGATCAAGTTCCATCGCCAATCCGCTTAGCCCTAATAATCATTCGTTCGGTAGTAATGATCATACATTGCGCTATCGTACTCCGACTATCGGTAACGAATTCGAACGTACACCTACTATGATCACTCAACGGTCAGGTACATACGGCGGTCAACGAAGAATAGGCGCAAACGGGATTCCAATCACACGAACGCATACTAGCTCGAAAGAGAGAGGTTTTGGAGGTTTTCCAACACCGATCGAATTAGCAGGAGCAGCAATCAAACGTGCTCTGCCACAGGTGCAAGAACGATTCAAACGGTCTACAACTATCCCACGAACAGCAACTTTTATTTCCGTTCAGTCGATGGGCGAAAGTGGCTTGGATGGTGGTATAACAAGGTCGGCGCCTTATCTCACTTTTGACGCCACCGTTTCTCGAAATTCACGTTTTCATCAATTGACCGAAGCTCAACGTGATGAGTTGGGTGGCGTAGAGTATCGTGCGATCGATATGTTGGCAAAGCTACTTCCGATCTATTGGTTCGGGGTGAACATTTTTATGATCATCTTAGTCGCACCATGGCTAGCAAGCAGCGGAGCCCAAAAGGTACATGATGTTATCGCTTCACAAGGTGTTAATGCGCCAAATACCACCTGGTTTTGGTTCTTTCAAGTGATCTCAGCGTACAGCAATACCGGACTGTCTTTGATTGATACAAGTATGATAAATTTGAACGATCAATATCTCATGTTGATCCCAATCGCAATTTTGATCTTGTTCGGCAATACAGCATTTCCGATCGTACTACGATTTATGATTTGGATCTTATCTCTATGCGTTCCGAAAAAAAGTAGAACATACGAAACTTTACGATTTTTACTGGATCATCCAAGAAGATGTTTCGTTTACCTCTTTCCTTCTGCGCAAACTTGGTTTTTGTTTGCCATCTTGTTGGTTCTCAATTGTTTTGATTGGATTATGTTTCAAGTTTTGGATTTGGGTAATGAAACAATTGAAGCATGGACCGTTGGCGTTCGGATCTTTGATGGATTATTTCAATCTATCGCAGTCCGTGCAGCTGGATTTCAAATTATCAGTTTATTACAATTAGCACCTGCGGTTCAGTTTTTATACATCATCATGATGTATATTTCAGCTTATCCTGTTGCGATGTCAGTTCGAAATACGAACGTGTACGAGGAAAGATCTTTGGGTATCTTTAACGAATCTGTACCGGGCGAGCAAGATGAGCCTGAAATGGGCGGACCTCGTGTTTGGGGAACATATCTTGCTGCACATGCACGTCGTCAATTGGCATTTGACATGTGGTGGTTAGGATTTGCACTTTGGCTGGTTTGCATCATTGAAAGGGAAAACATTCAAGACCCTACAACCGATGGATGGTTTACCGTCTTTTCGTGCTTGTTCGAATTAACGTCCGCTTATGGTACTGTTGGTTTGAGTACCGGAACACCGGTTGATGATTTCAGCTTATCAGGTCGCTTCCATACACTGTCAAAATTGGTGGTGATTGCGGTAATGTTGCGCGGTCGTCATCGCGGTTTACCAGTAGCAATCGATCGAGCTGTCTTACTTCCAAATGAACTGGAAGTCGAAGATGATGCGCAAGAGCGTGCTTACACGATCGATGAGGACGGCTTTATTCAGACTAGATCTTCTTATCATTTTGGAAATGATGACAATCCTGTGCGCCCCGTTCAACATACATGAAATGATCATGAAATGTAACAACTCTTTTTTTTCTCTTCATTACAGGTTACATTGTACTTTAGCTATACCTTATTATATCATATATCGAATGCCAGGGTGTCGATCACCCAGACGAGCGAATTCCTCATTGGACAAATGTTCTAGATTCCAAAATGCTCTTGCTTCGTCATCGGTCAAGGGTTTAATCTGATGATGAAGTTTGACTTCATTTTCTTCTTCCTCTCGAACTTGGGCTGGATAAACTTGCATCGCTGAAGCCAAGATGGATGGATCGATGGATTTGATAGGAAACTTTTTCTCTCTCTTGTGATTCTCGAACCACAATACCAACGTCAACAAAGAAGCAGAAACAATTGCGATGACTATACAAATCAATCCCGCTAAATGAGCATGCCAAAACAAAGGGGCATCAGTTGGAGGAAACAGATTAACACTGATTAACGTTGCAGACGTGTGGCTCAATAGACAAAGAGCCAAAGTCGCCATCTTTGTGTATTGCGGTCCGATATTTCCGGCGCACCACACTGTGATTAAGGTATTGCAAGGACCACTGAAGCCGGCGATTAGATACATTGCACCATAAGTAACGCTTTTCGAATGAATATCGAAAAAGATCAAAAATTGGCCAATGGTGATCAACGACAAACACGGCAAAAGCAATGAAGATCTCATCCCTTTTCGATCTGCCAAAACTGCACAGATTAGCATGATGAAAACGGAAAGTGCTAATGGACCAGCGCTTAGAAGGTTAATCTTTGCACCTTCATAACCCATCTCTTTGATGATCATTGGACCGAAATTGGCGATATTACTACTTGCTACTTGACTTGAGGCAGCAGTGATAGAATAAAGGTAAATCTTTAATTCGGTAAACGGGCGTAAAACTTGATGCCAAGTGAAATCATTCAACCTACGAAGAGGTCCAGATTGACGATGTAGATGAGAGATCCACATCTTCCTCTGAAAAGGTTGCAAAACAGGAAATGAACTTGGTCGACAATCTTGAAGGATTTTGACCAGACACGGTACCCGACTTTTTCCTCTCTGTATTTGTCTCTCTCCATTCGTCTTAAAGCGGTCTCCATCTTGTTCGACAAGATTCGGCAAAAGCCAATATCCCGGAAAAGAGATCAGAATCGTTGTGAGACCTTCAACGCAAAACATCCATTGCCAACCTTGCAAGCCGTCCATTCCGTCTAATTGATAGAATCCAGCCGTAACACAAGCACCTATTAAGCCAGAAATTGGTGATGCAAGATGGAGTAACATCAATCTAGTTGCAATCTTTTCCATTGGATACCAACTGGCAAATAAGATTGTTATACAAGGCGAAAGTGAACCTTCAAACATTCCCAATAATAATCGTCCAAGTGCCATCTGGGTGAAATTGGTACAAAATGTGAGACAAAACGTTGTCACACCACACCAAAGTACAGTAGTGGGTATCAAGCGTCTAGGTCGTAATTGTGCTAGAAAGATTCCCGAGATATAATGGAGGATCAAATAGCAAGGAAAGTATATCGATAAGAGGCCGGCAAATTGGTTCCCTTTCAAATGCAAATCCGCATCAAAATCTCTTGCATGCGCTTGACCGAGGTTATGCTTATCCAATTGTGAAAAGAAATAGACAGTCACTGCAAACGGTAAGAGGCGAACGTCTATTCTGCGCAGTATTTGACCATAAAGAGATCTTGTGAGGTCATCTTTTTCTTCATCATGGACTCGGATATCTTCCTTGAAGGACAACGAATCATCTTTTTTGGTTGTTGTATTCAGGTCAATTTCGCGAAAATCGTTCTCGTTTTCTATTTTTTCTGGTGAAGGCGGATGAACCAATGTTGATACACCGTCACTCGTATTCATCTTCCTCAAATGATTTTGGTCTTTAACAATCGTGGAAACCATATCAAATGGTACCTTTTGTTCAACAAAATAAGTGGGTCAAAATCTGACGAAAAAGAGGAAATACATGTGTGCATTTATAGATCTATGGGGTCGCCAATCCAGTCTCGTACCCGGGTGATCATCTCTCATCCTCTCGACATCGCCCCTTTTCGTACGCCTCATTTTGATGAACCGCGAACACGTTGGCATATACATATGATCGCGAAGGTGCATTTGCTCGAGATTTGTTCTTTGTGCACGGGTCTTGGCATCATCCGTGCATTAAGAACGTTTGCCCCGCTCGACCAACACAACAGATACACTTGAATCAAGCACTGAATGCTACTTGATGAAACGTGTACAATGCACTGCCTTGAAAGGCATTCGGAACTTCATCCATCCTGATCTCAATCCGCGCAACTGAATCGTATACCAGAAGCGCGGCGCAGCATAGCATATAGGCTGAATACCTGCACTGAAATGAATTCACCATACAACTCTCGCCGAACGATTTGTATATCCGTTCCCTATCCTGTCCAAAGAGCCTTCTTTTACGTTTTCGTCGAATGAACGATGCTCGTCTGCGTTCAAACAAGATGTCCGCGGGATGCACAAAATAAGAAAGAGCAAGAATGATGAATCGGCTCTATGGATAGGTCGAACATATGGCGAACGTCAGTTTCGGGGTCAGATGTGTAAATGACATGTTGCGCTTGCTACTCATTTAGCAGACTTGACCCAACAAGTTGGTCTCGACATGTCACTACTGTAAGATTCGCTTGCACTAAATCAATCCCCCATTTCGCATCTGCCAGCAAACGGTCGCATGAATTTGGAAAAACTGCCGCAGTATATACACTCGAAATAAGTCCGTCTCTTCAATAAATACTCGAATTCCCTCGCCAAGCTCTTTGTCCAGTTCTCAATGCATACACTCACTTTCATGTCCAACGGACTATCAGAATGAACTCTATGGACGGGTAGAACATATGTCGAGAGTTATTTTCAGGAACAACGTATAAATGACATGTTGCACGTCCTTCTCATTTGACAGGCTTGACCCAATGCATACACTCACTTTCATGTCCAACGGACTATCAGAAAATAACCATCATCGCACCGTTGAAAGTCCATCTGACAGTCTTTGATTATCTACTCTGCATGCATGATTGACACAATGGAAAGGGCAAGAATCTTCTTCTTCAACTCTATGGACGGGTAGAACATATGTGGAAAGTTATTTTCAGAACCAAAGTATAAATGACATGTTGCACGTCCTTCTCATCTGACAGGCCTGACCCAATAAATCAGCCTCGATATCTCACTATTGCAAGGCTCGTTTGCTGAATTCCTTTTCGATATCATATCTGCCAGCACACACAATTGCATGAATTTGACAAGTTTGCAGAATGTATGCACCTAAGAGAGGTCTGTCTTTTGTATAAATACTCGGATTCCCTTTTCAAATTCATCCCAGAACCACCACCCACTTCCACACGCTCTCCCTTCGCAAAAAGGCGCCCATCTGACTCCGTTCTGAGCATCGATGTTTCCCTAAGCTGGATGAAAGCATCGTGCAACAAGCTCGACAGATGGTGAAGGGTAAGGGTCTTGCTTTCTCTGCTTTTTCTTCTCACTCTTTCCCCTTTTCCCCTCACACGCTACTCCCCTCTTAAAAGTCGCCCATCTGACTCCGTTCCTTGAACTTGATGCTCCTGAATCTGGGCGAGTGATTTCCCATGGATGGAC